>NC_081429.1:38905499-39080618 GCF_949786415.1 Peromyscus eremicus | reverse complement strand
ACAAGTGGAGAATCTGTGCCCAGGGAACCATGTGCCAGTCAGAAAAGGGTCGATCAATATCCTTAGAGTCAGTTAAATCCAAATGCGAGACAGTTACATAATGCCCTAAATACAAGCAAAGGGAGTGGGAAATAACCAAAACGGAAGGGCCAGTGTGCATATGAGTAGTAAAGATGTCAGGAATGGATGTGGGGTTGCTTTGCCTTACTTCTTCGTATGACCTCAGAACGTGGTACAGATCGTGCTCCTCGTGGACGGACGCTGATGACGCAGGTGGGAGAGCAGGAGCCACATTGAGTAGTTGATGGACAGGTGCCGGCCCAAGCTTTACAGGATGTCAAAGCAGGCCACGGACACAAGTGTCATTCAGCTTCACCAGGGCACAGGCCGTTCCCAAAGGTCATAAAAGGAGAGAGAAGGCCTCACTCTCATTCCCAAGGGTCTAAGGGTCTAAAGGAGCTAAAACAGAAATGCCTAATGTCCAGGAGACTCAGACCAAGACAAACTGGACAAGGGTATAGAGAAAGTACCAGAGAATGCTGGACCAATATTTCTGGAAGCAGCTAGAACTGGATTTGAGTAGAATGTTGTTTGGTTAGGAAGGAAAGATGGAATCTTTGACTATGATAGGCGCTTGGGGTCTGGGCATGGTATGGGCAGATGGCTAAGTTTATTGTCCTTTCTGGTGGCCAAAACAGGGAAACAATCACATCAGACGGCACCTGGATGCCAACCATCCTTGGACTTGATCTTTAGACTTGGTTCCATTCAAGACGGTAACGAGGCTGGGAAGAAGGAAGACCTTTAGACCAGAGGCTCACCTTCCAGCCATGGCTGTACTTGGTGGCCTTGCCATTTTACTCATTCAATGGTGGTTTCCACCGAAACTGTGTTTACTATTTGTTCTCAGGGCTCCCACTGCAGTGTTTTCCCAGAGCGGAGGGGCTCAGCTGTGGGAACTAGTTTTTTCTTGGCTCCCTGTAAACTCCACCTGCTGAGAGATCCAGTTGTCTCTCTGCCAGAGTGATGAACGCGGTGTGAAACACAAAAGTGGGGCAAGAAGAGAATGAATGGGGGGAAAAAAGGGAAATAAAACAACCAGTGAAAACCCAGCGTACAAGACGACATCAGCAATGAAAGTCAATGAGGCAAACACCATCTGGCCCTGAAATATGAACGCGCCCAAGAGGATGGCTGCATCTCCTGGGAATCTGGGCTCCGACTGGGCACAGACTCGCTTTCATATCTGCCCGGGACTATCCTGGATGGGGGCAGGTGGCGATACTCATCTGCAGAGCTCTCCGAGAGGGAGGTAAAGCTAGCTTTCTTTTTGCCACTTGCATTCATTCATTCATTCATTCCCACACTCCATTCTTCCATTAATCCCCCTCTTCCCTTCCTTTCCTGTGACAGCCTTACCTCACTCCTGAATATTTGCTGAGATCTCCTAGTCACCTTACTTGCCTGCTGTGAGCCTTCTTGCCAGGGCCCCTTCCCACAGTTAAATCTGCTCTGACACTCCCTGTTGTCAACACGACCTCTGTCTCCCATGGCTCACATGCTGTACCCACCGTAATCATGCCCCTGCCGACCAGCCAGTTCCGTGCACTCCCTGGCTTTCCCTACCTTCATGTGAAGTGATTTAGCCGCATTGTTTTATGCATCGGTGTTCCTGCTTATGAAGGGCCCTCATCCCGGGATATTTTTCTTTTTGTCTCCTGCAGCCGCCTCCCGCCTACCTGCTGACGGATACTTTAGTCGAAGACAAGCGTGTCAGCAGAGAGTATGTGTCACTCGAGCCTCAGGCTGAGGGGAGCATTCATCGGCAATGGCCCCAGCGGCGGCCCTTTCTGGTTTTGCTTATGCCCGTGATTCAAACACGCTGTTGGCGCCAATGACTGAGCACCGCTGGGTATTAAGGAAACCTCACCTAATGGACAGCGCTAGTTCAATGACACCCCAAACTCTCCTGGAAATGTTCTGTGATCTGAGATTTTCCTACTCTGCCCCCTCTTTCCATTTATGTCAGCCTGTTTGTGGCATGAAGGCTCTTCCTGCCTTTCTTGTCCCCATCTCCCCCATAAAACTTTTGCTTCACCTTCTATTTAGTTGGCTTTCTGCTTTTATAACAGATTATCACAGACTGGTTAATTTATAGAGAAAGTAAATTCATATGTGTCCTCCTCAAGGGAACTCATTTCTACTATAGTGACAATGCCCCTAGCATCTGAGGGCCCTGTCCATCATCCAACACTGCTGCTCTTGGAGTTTGGTTCCCAGCCCTTGAACTTTGGGACACACGTTCAACCTATCACCCGCTCCTTGGATGCCTTTCTAAACCAACATGCCAAGTCAGCATCACCTTGTTCTTGATGCGTTTCCTTTCTTGGGTGAAACTGGACCTTCTCTCCTTCATATCACCTGCCTGCCTTGTCTGTATTTCATGAGAGCATCGTCATTTTTATACTTATTTCATGTGTGTGTGTGTGTGTGTGTGTGTGTGTGTGTGTGTGTGTGTGTGCATGTGCCACAGCATACATGTAGAGATGAGAGAACAACTTCTGGAAGTCAGTTCTCTCCTTTCACGATGTGGGTTCTGGGGACTGAACTCAGGCTGTTATCAGGGTTGGCAGCAAGGCAGCAAATGCCTTTACCCACTAAGCCAGCTTGCTGACCCTGCATCATTCTAAACATAAAAATTAAAAAGAGTGTATGTGTGCACGTGTATGCACCCATGCCTAGAGTGTGTGTAGAGGTCAGAGGACAACTTTCAGGAGTTGTCTGTCACTTTCTATTTGATTTTTTCCATGCTAGCTGGCCTGGGAGCTTCTGGATGATTCTCTTGTCTCTGTCTTCTATATGAGCCTACCACACCATATCTGCCTTTCACATGGCTTTAGAGGGCCTAACTTGACTCACCAGGGGTGTGTAGTAAGCGTGTTTACTTGCTGAACCATCTCCATGGCCCACTCTTTACGATAGTTGTCTGTCTTTATGACTGTCTTGATCTCTCAGACTGTAGATTCCATGAAGTTGAAGAATTTACTGTCTTTGTTCATCTTGTTAATGCCTGTCATACCCATATGTACAATGACTGCATATGGAATGATTGAATGATTGATCTCTTTATTCATTTATTACTTCTCACTGGCCTACACCATGTGTTAGGTACTGAGAACAGAGGGATAGTGAACCAGTTTCTTGAATGTACTCAAAGGCTGGCCTGTAGGGTTAGCATGTAGATAACTCCATTCTACCCGACAATATGGTCCAAGAAATATGAAATAAAAACCCAAAGGAGGTATGTTTGTTTGCGCTGGGTGGAGTCAGAGGGAGATGGGATAAGGAAGGCTCCCTAGAGAACATTGCCTTTGAACTGGGCCTTGGGGGATCTGTAGAATATGTATAAGAGGGGGAGAGAAAGGGTCTTCTCTTCAGCTAGAGATTACTCCTACAAGGGCACAGAAGGGCAATGTGATTCGGGCTTTATGTTACTTCTATTATGAAAATTTCCATGTACACATACACACACACACACATACACACACACACACACACACACACACACACACACACACACACACACACACACAGGTTCCTTCTCTGTTGTTTTAGCTGAAGAAGGCTTTGTTTACTTGATGTTTGTTTACTCTGCCTGATTCCCTAGGGTCTCCATCTGGCTCCATCAGAAAAGACTTGGCCTTGTTTGTTTTCAGTCTCTCTTGGCTGTCAGTCTCCTTGATTGACTTTCCCAAGTCACATCTGGCAGGCTCCGAGGCTAGGATGGCGCCTGGGAGACTGCAGGCATTTGGCTGGACCATTGAAGTCTTCAGTGACTGGCTGCAGCTGACATGTCTCTGGGCAGAGGACTGATTGGCGCCTATTATCAGGGCCCAGAGGGTCCTGCAGACTGTGGGCTGGAGTGGGCATAGGATGAGGCACTGGCATCAGACAGCCATGTGCCATCAGTGACTGAAAGAGAACCGTGGCCTAGAAGGGCTGGAAGGTGGGAGGAGAGAGAAGGGCAAAGAACCAACGCAGGCAGCCGGGAACCCAGGCAGTGTGTGCCTGTGGCTTCTTCTGGACGCACAGAGTGGGGCTAGTGGGCAGCTAGTCCCAGGTGCCTGGCTGCAGAGGCACTCAGTGTCTCCTGAGCAGACAGGCTGCAGCACAAGGACAGATCCCTGGTGGCTCCAGAGGCTGATCTAGAAAACTCTGGCTGGAGGCCCAAGGGTTAGCAGAAGATGGGACGGCCTCTCCCGTCACCCGAGATCTGCTTTCCTGCCCCAGCCCTCCATTGGTCCATAGATTAAACTCCCAACGGCAAATTTCCTTGCTCTCAAACTTTCCTCACATACGAGGGACATTCTCATTCAGACTCCTATGCCTGAATACTTGGTCCCCAGTTTGGTGGAACTATGTGGGAAGGATTGAGAAGTATGGCCTTATCAGAGAAGGTGTGTCACAGGGCATGGGGTTGGAGGTTCCAAAAGACTCAAACCATTCCCAGTTTGTGGATCTGAATGTGAGCTCTTAGCTGCTGCCCCAACACCATGCCTGCCTGCCTGCCTGCCTCCATGCTCCCTGCCGTGATGGTGATGGATTCCTATCCCTCTTGAACTGTAAGCCATAAATAAACGCTTCCTTTTACAAGTTGCTTTGGTCATGGTGTTTCATCACAGCAACAGAAAAGTAGGACAGCAGGTGTCACTATTTGGTTCTTGATTCACAAATATGTAGCCATGGTGCATATTGTCCCATATGTTACATGATCCCATCAATATAATTCTGAGGTCTTTGTCTGTGAGTCCCTTTGGGTTTGTGACATTTCCTCAGATGCTGATGGTGTCACAGGGTTTCAATGGCTCATACTTCCTCATGTCTACGGGCACAGACATTTGGGTCCTTTCCAATTTGTGGCATCATCACCGTGACGCTCCACCCATCCTTATTTCCCCAAACCCTTTGCCAATGCAACACCTGCTGCTGTCTCTCAGTGGTGTTCCAAAGGAATGAAATCCCTGGCTTGAAAGGTATGTGCACTTCAAGTTTATAGAATACTAGCGAATGGCCCTCAAAATTAGCACACTGATTTATCCTCCTACTCACAGTATGGAGAAGATGCCCCCAGCTGGCCTACCCGAATCCCAGCCCATCTGTTTCTCTCTGGATGGAATCTGTAGCAGGAGCCGAGCAGGGTAAACAATCACCGGTCTCTAACAGAGGCTTTGTGATGCATTTCTTATCAAAATGATACAGAGGGAAACATGTAGGCATTGAAGCATGGCTCTGCAAAAAAGCCTCAGCATTTCCTGATGTAAAGGAGGGAAGAGATCATAGCGAGGTCCCCTTCCTTCTTCCCTGCTTTGGGACTTACTAGACCACTTGGTGTTGTGAGGTTACAGTCACAGGTGACAGGCCGGCATGCTAAGGACGACAGAGCAGACAGACAGAAAGAGTTTAGATTATTAGTGGCAAAACCTATTGTTAGTGGCAGCAAGACTAATGTCAGCAGATACCTACTCTGGACAGCGCATTATAACAGAAAAACTGTTCAGCTCCTCCTGGTTGGGCATCTGTAACATGTGGCTGAATGGAAACTTGAAGTTAGTTGGGTTTTAGTACTGGGTGTCCATGTCTGCTTTGGTTTAACCTTGTTTTTTATATGCTGTGGTAATGATTTAATAAAATGATAATGGCAGCCATTATTCCCTGTCAACTTTATATGCATTATCTATGAGATTTACAAAAGTTCTAGCAGCAAATCTTTATTTTAAAGATGAGAAAACCAGACATCAAAATGCAAAGGATTCTGAACCGAGTCCCAGTTGCTTCCACGGGTCTTCCTCCTTCATGCCAGAGCGTCGTGGTTCCTGCTCAATTTAATAAGAACAATGTGATCAGTGGTCAAGTAGCCCATGGTGTTTTCAAATGCACAATGTGAGTGTTAGGTTTGGTTTTGGTTTCCCTGTAAACATGAGCACTGTGAATGTTGTTCCACAGGTTATATTTTTGAATAAGCAAAGTGACTCAAGGCCTGTGTGTAAGGACATCCCATGGTCAGTACCAGGAGTAGCAGAGACTCCTTTGTCTTTGAAGAGTGGACCAAGGTCTTAATTTGAGCTTTGCCTTTAATTTTTGTGTCTAAAAATTTTTTTTTAAAAAGACACTCTTGAGATATGTGTTTATGTTTCTGTATACTGTCTTCTTATTTTAAGATTGTTAACTTTGAGCAGATTCATAAAGAGAATGAAGACTAATCCTGGTTGTAAATGCTGTCCAAAGCCAGCATGAGTCCTTACACCACAAGAGAGGGAGGCAGATCCTTCCAGTTCCTATGGCCTCCCTCTGAACAAACATTCAAAGCTTTGTAGTGGAATTGTTGGAAACCAATTTTGTATTGCATAATGGGGTTTTCAGCTGTAACATCAACCCACTTCAGGCAACTGTAAGCAGAATGGAATTCATGGCTAATGCCATTGGAGTTATGGGGGGTCCAGGAGAGTCAGGACCGTCTCCTTACTGTTCGCTCCGTGTGCCTCTATATGCCTTTATTTTGGAGAGAAGTATTTTCCAGTTGGCACGAAATGGTGATTTCCATGTTCCTGGAGTTATGACTCACTGCCAGCAACCCTTCCAGAGGGAAACAGTGTTTCCCCCTAGCTTTGACAGAATAATCCTGGGGAGGACTTGGGTTAGCTTTGATCATATGCTCACTTCTGAACCAATCCCCAAAGATAAGTAAATTCATTGATTTATTTAAGATTTTTTTTAACTATTTAAGCTCAGATCACAGTCTCACTTCCATGGTTGATTTGCTTGTATGAGTTCATCCCTATCAAAATCACATGGTGTAGATTTGCTGTGGGAAAGTTTTTGAGAAAGGGGTACACATGAACAGCAGGTGTCCACAAAATGATTTGAAGATAGTCCCTTAGCCCTAAGCCTTTTGAGAGAAGAACTAGGCCTTACAATATTGTCACCACGGTTCACCAGACAAGTAGAGACTTGGCATGCTTGGTATGAACAGGAACCACAATGGCAGCTCTGGCCTCACCACACCTTTGCTTGGAAAAGACACAGCATCCTTTATTGTAAGATGCAGGGGATTCCCTCTCCAAAGTCACCCTTTGGAATAGCCACTGGGTGGGACAAAGGAGACAATGTCCCAAATCCAGTTTTTAGACAAGGTGGCTCTTTAAGCCTAATGACATTAGAGACCTCAGGAACGTTCTGGCCCTCTCCACGGTTGCCTGAATGTCTTGGTGTCCTGTGTAACTCCACAAGGCTGTCCAGCCACAGGCCTTGCCTCAGTGCACTGTTTGGGGGATGCCTTTGTCGTTAACCCGTGTTTCTTCCTGGATATGTGTCTGTGTGCTACACTCACATGCATGGCTATAATCCTCAGGGCGAAAGAAGATAACTGGAACCCTACCACTTACACAATTGCTCCTCTTGCTCAAGTGTTATTTCCCTTTAAACATGCAAACTCCTAGGGAGGGGAGCCCTGTTGGCCTCCCTGCTTATGGTTAGTAAGAGTCAGCTTGTGGGGCAGGCTCTTTTGTGAGAAGAGCCTTTGATGAGAACCTCTGAGTCTCTTTACTGGTGTCTAATAACGAGGCACTGGGACTCTGGAAGGTGGCTGTATCTCCTTTATACCTGAGATACACATCTGGAAGGTGTTTGTATCTCCTTTATATCTGAGATACACATCTGGAAGGTGGCTGTATCTCCTTTATATCTGAGATACACATCTGGAAGGTGGTTGTATCTCCTTTACACCTGAGAGACACATCTGGAAGGTGGTTGTATCTCCTTTATATCTGAGAGACACATCTGGAAGGTGGTTGTATCTCCTTTATATCTGAGATACACATCTGGAAGGTGGCTGTATCTCGTTTATATCTGAGATACACATCTGGAAGGTGGTTGTATCTCCTTTATACCTGAGAGACACATCTGGAAGGTGGCTGTATCTCCTTTATACCTGAGAGACACATCTGGAAGGTGGCTGTATCTCCTTTATACCTGAGAGACACATCTGGAAGGTGGTTGTATCTCCTTTATACCTGAGATACACATCTGGAAGGTGGCTGTATCTCCTTTATATCTGAGATACACATCTGGAAGGTGGCTGTATCTCCTTTACACCTGAGATACACATCTGGAAGGTGGTTGTATCTCCTTTATATCTGAGATACACATCTGGAAGGTGGCTGTATCTCCTTTATATCTGAGATACACATCTGGAAGGTGGTTGTATCTCCTTTACACCTGAGAGACACATCTGGAAGGTGGTTGTATCTCCTTTATATCTGAGAGACACATCTGGAAGGTGGTTGTATCTCCTTTATACCTGAGAGACACATCTGGAAGGTGGCTGTATCTCGTTTATATCTGAGATACACATCTGGAAGGTGGTTGTATCTCCTTTATACCTGAGATACACATCTGGAAGGTGGCTGTATCTCCTTTATACCTGAGAGACACATCTGGAAGGTGGCTGTATCTCCTTTATACCTGAGATACACATCTGGAAGGTGGTTGTATCTCCTTTATACCTGAGAGACACATCTGGAAGGTGGCTGTATCTCCTTTATATCTGAGATACACATCTGGAAGGTGGTTGTATCTCCTTTACACCTGAGAGACACATCTGGAAGGTGGTTGTATCTCCTTTATATCTGAGATACACATCTAGAAGGTAGTTGTATCTCGTTTATACCTGAGATACACATCTGGAAGGTGGTTGTATCTCGTTTATACCTGAGATACACATCTAGAAGGTGGTTGTATCTCCTTTATACCTGAGATACACAGCTGGAAGGTGGTTGTATCTTGTTTATATCTGAGATACACATCTGGAAGGTGGTTATATCTCCTTTGTATCTGAGATATGCATCTGGAAGGTGGTTGTATCTCGATTATACCTGAGATACACATCTGGAAGGTGGTTGTATCTCCTTTACACCTGAGAGACACATCTGGAAGGTGGTTGTATCTCCTTTATATCTGAGATACGCAGCTGGCAGAAACTGCACATGGCTGTTTCTCACCTTGGGTTCTCATATGAATAAACTTTAAGTTGCCTTCCAGTTTCCAGGAAAACTGTTAAACATAACTGTAAGTGGCAATATTTAGGGTAGGCAGGAGAATCAAGGTGGAGGAATCATGGCTAACATCCAGGCTGAACATAAGGTCCAAAGAAAGGAAGTACTACATGATGAACAGTAGAAATCCTGAGCTTAGAAGATTCCAGGTTTGGAGGAGGGTGTGCCTGGGAAGTTATTTAGGGTTTGGATGGTAGAAATCCCAGTGAAGATGTCAGTCTTTCCATGCGATGAGGGATGCAGAGGTTGGAACTGATCTGAGCTCACTCAGAAGGAATATATGTAAATAGCATCTGGATGCATCCAGCTGCTCATTCATTTTCCTCCAATGCCCCTTGAATTTGGAACTTTTTAATACCTTTCCATTTCTCCAAGTGTGGTGTAATACAGTTTTCATAGCCCAGTGTAAGGTACTAAACAGATGAGATGTAAATTCCAGCTCTACAGTATAGCTGCATGGCTGTAAGCACCATGCCTCACCTCTCCACGCCTCCCTTTCCTCACCTGAGAATTGGAGATACTAGAATCTCCAACTTTTGTGGCCAGTTTTGGCAACCACATTACTTAAGACATTGGTGATAGAGCTTGGCATGTGAAAAACACTGGGTAGTTAGCTACTTCTATTATTTCCCTATTGATAAAGGGCACCGTCGCTAGAGACAAATCCTGAGCATATAAGTTTCTTGGTTAATAGATGTAAAGACAGATTGCCCCTTTTTGTAGTGAGAACCCTTGGGATCGTAGACCCATGGCAGTGTTCTGTGCCTTGATGCCAAGAACCAGGTTCCACCCTTTCCTTTCTAGCTGGGGCAGCAGAGCACCAGATTGAGACCAACACCAAGGGCATTGAAGATTCCCTTGAGTTTAGGACTTGCCTATGAAGCTTAAAGACGATATGCACAGGCATGCCTGCTTCCTTCTGCAACTCTGAGCCCTCCTCATCCCCACCTCCTCCTTTCCCCTAAACAGCTACTGAGCACTGGCTTGCAACTAAATGTGACAGTGGTGCCTGCTGGTGCATATGGTTATAAGTGGCACACTGAAGGGGAGGGGACACATCTCAATGGTCTGGGTTCAAGAACCAAGTAAAGTCTCTAGCTCGATATTTTTTGAAGGTCTGGCACAGAGGAAACCAGTGGCTTCTCCTTCCAGGGTGGCCTGCATTCGGAGGGCATGGGGTGTGTATGAGGTCAGACGAAGCAGGGTGGACGGTGTATTCTGGCCCCAGACAGCACAGCTCAGACTCTGGGCTCAGAACCACACTGAGGCCAGTCCTAGATCCTCACTACTTGAGTCATCTTAGACCTTCCCTCAACTGTGCACAGCACACGAGCCTTTTCAAATCCCTGGATGCCATTCTGCCTGTAAGAGTGAGAGATGGGCATGTGGGTAAAGGGTTTAGAGCTACATCTCTGCTATTGGGTCAGACCCTCACGCTTAAAATACTCCTTGACCATTTGATACTAATAATTAGAGTAATTTGAGATGAGACGATAAGGGGGAAATGCAGAATATGTTTTTTTCTCCTTCCCGTCTCTCCTGAACGATAGAATGAATCCTGTTTACAGAGTACATCGGTATCCTGAGGGGTTGGTTGCTGTCATATCGAATCATTCTCCTGGCCCCAGCAACCTGTCTGGAGCAGAGAACAGGACAAAGAAATAGCAGGAACTTAGGTCTATGAGGTAGTCTGGTTATTTTAGTCAAAAACTTGTATGATTTTCGAGTTGCTGTGCTCCAAGATGGCAACAGATCTGACTCTCCCCAGAGAATTATTTTTATAGTTATACCAACAATAATTGGGGTTTTTGGACACTGATTAGCAACCTCTCATAAAAGCAGCTCCCTCTAACATGTTGTGACTGTGGCTAGGAGCCTCCGCCGGCCACTCTGTCAGTCATTGGGAACCAAAGCCAAAAATCTAGGTCCAGATAGGTGATTTTTTTTTCTAGTACCCTCATAAAACCTAGCCATTTGCTCATGGAAGCGTGTTTTAACTATATCCACTGGCCTTTCAAAATCCCCCAATTCCCAGACATAATTAATTCCCTAATATGTACAAGCTCCCATTCAACAATGATATTATCTAGATAACATTGGGAATTGGTTTTTAGATAAATTCTGCATTTTCCCCCTAGAAGAGACAAAATATTATTATTATTAATTATTATTATTATTATTATTATTATTATTATTAAGCCCCAATTTCAACCATCTCCAATTTTTCCCTTGCAGACGTCTACTGTGGCAGTATCTTGGCACCTGTTGGGTGCAAGTTTCCCTTCCAGTGCCCCCAGCTATCTGAAGGAAGCATGATGAAGTAGTTCTGGTTTCAGCCAGACAGTTCTGGTTTCAGCCAGACTACCTAGGTGGTGTAGCTGGTGGCCATAGGCAGGCTGCTTCTCTTTGCCTCAGTGTCCACATCTGTAGAATAAAGATAGCCATGACATCTACTTGATCAGGTTGTTGTAATACGGATCGATAATGTCAGATATTTAATTCACTACCTGGCACAGAGTAGGAACTTTGGATGTTAGGTAATGTCTTGTCCCATTCATGGTACCTCTAAACCCTACTCCTGGATGGATGAGGAACTTATCATCCTGTTGGGCAAAGTAAGATATGACTTTTCCTTTCTACACTGTGATTGACCTGACAGGCAGAGTATATGTTGAGAGAAGAGGGGCCATGCTGCCTGGGTGCTGAAGGAGGGGGTACCTCTATTCCCCCAGCAGGGTCTTACTCATTCAGAAGAATTTACTGAGCATCACAATGGACCAGACCCTGCTGTAGGCCCTCATTACATAACAATCAACAAGACAAACCAGGACTTTTCACTCTTGAGCTTGTATCATCAAGATACCACAAGTGCAGCATTCTATGAGGATTTCTCATCAATTGAATCTCTTTCAGTACAATACATTCAGAATGATGATTCTTCAATCTCTTAATAACCACAAGATACTGAAGTGAGCTGTGACCCACCAGAGAGAGAGAGAGCATGGCAGCCATCATAGTTCTGATGGTGTGCAGACTCCACTGTATTTGAACACTATTTTGAAAGAGGCGAATCCACATAACAATAAGCCACAGTCTCCTTAAGTATTTAAGTTAAATGACTGAGACCCCAAATTCTTATTTTATTTGTCTTTACTTTTTGTTGTTGTTGTTTTTAGATAATGTCCCATGTATCCCAGGTGGGCCTTGAACTCACTGTCTTTGAACTTCTGATCCTTGCACCTCTATCTCCTGAGCGCTGGCTGGGAATACAAGCGTGATGCTCCACCTAGTGTATGCCGCTCAGGGGGGACAGAACCCAGGGCTCTGCGCATCCAAGCATGCACCCAACCGGCCGAGCTCCAGCCCTTCAGACCCTTCAAAGAAGACGGCTCAGTTGTAGTGTTGGCTTTCATTTAGTTCTCTATGCTTCAGTGTGTCTTTTCTAAGTCTCTGGATTGTAAGCTTCTTTGGGAAGTAATCTTTGCCAAGAATTCACCCATCAGGAGATCTCATTCCAGCAACTACTCATCCAACTACAGTTACCAATGGCTAATGCATGATGCATGTCCCACCAATGATGGCTAATGCATGATGCATGTCCCGCTGATGATGCTGCCTGACCATCTGTCAGGAAGGAGGGACCGGTCAGGGTGAAGGGAGGAACCATCTCTGTTACTTGAGTTCTGCCCAAACCTTCCCTGGACCCTGATTTGGGGACTGTTCTCTGATGCTCAAAGGGAAGTATTCAGGGGAATCTAGCCCCACCCCCCAGAGTCTCTCAGCTTTTCTGAAATGGACCCAAGGGGTGGAGCTCCCTAGAGATCTTTCTCATACTAATACTTCCAGGGTTCTTGGACTGTATGTAACCTGGGAGAGTTTGAGAGTGGTTCCTGTTTGGGCCTGATGGAATCCATTTGCTAAAAAGAAGAAAAAAAAAAGCCAGGAATCTCATTGTTTTGATGCAGGTTTACACACACACACACACACACACACACACACACACACCATGTATATACATGCATCACGTGTACCTATGTATCAACACACACATGGATGCATTCTGAGGGCAGCATACCTGTCTGCCCCAACCTCTGATCCTCTGATACACACACACACACACACACACACAACGAGTACTCATGTGTCAATACACACATGACACATGCTGAGGGCAGCACACCTCTCCGCCCTAGCGTCTGGACTTTCAAAGAAGAAATAAAAACACTGAACTCTCACGAAGAGAAGATACAGAACAAGAGCAGTGGCTGTCACGGGAGGAAAAGGAAGAAACCGTGGGGAAGGGACACGCGTGGTAGGGAAAGACATTTTATTTCCAAGCTTTTAAGAGAATATTACAAATAACAGAGAGTTTTAAAAAACCCTAAAAACTAGTTTAAAAAAGTACTTGACAGTGTCCTTTTAATACCCAAGGATGGCGCGTCCATTGTGCCACGACGGTAAGAAACTGCGGGTGACCACCCCGCGGCCTTCCCTGGCAGGTCCCGGAACACACGGGCGGCTCCTGAGACAGTGCTCCGCACTGGCTCCTTGTAGTGCTCGGCCGCACAGGGAGGACCAAGGTGCGCACCGCACTGAGCACAAGGCGAGCAGAGCTGCCACTTCAGGGAGGGTGCCGGTGCCAGGACGCCAGGAATACTTAGATCGGTGTTCACTCCTTCCTTGAGATACACAGGCCAGCGTCACCCCACACTGCAGCAGACCCAGGTGGGAGGGTCTGGGTGTGTGTGTGCGTGTGTGCATGTGTGCATGCGTGTGCGTGTGTGTGCATGCGTGCATGTGTGCGTGTGTGTGCCTACCCTTTCGAATGCCAAGGCCAAAAGGACATGGCACTACATTATTCCGGGTGTGGGTGGGGCTCAGTAGTAGGGTGAATTATCCCTGGCCTGGCATTTGAAGGTTGACGCCGCAGTTGTGTGCTTGAGATACTCATGAGAAATCCACACTTCCCTCTACACACACACACACACACACACACATGCACACACGCACGCACACGCACACGCACACAGGTATGTGTGTGAGGAGTTCCCCCATCCTGTAAACATCTTTGAGCCCAAATCACCATAAAATAAACAAGGGAACAGAAAGATGCCCATCCCCAAACCTCAGCCTTCTCTGAGCTCACGTGATGCTCCTAGTTACAGCTAGGAAAGTTCTCTCTGGGGGACACAGCCCCATCTCTCACCAGGCATATCCGCAGCTCCGTTCCTGAACGGTCTCCCAGGGGTCCGTGAAGCCATCTGAGTCACTGGAACTTTGCAGAGTGCAGGCTCCCCCCCACACCCCGACAAGCATGGTAGGGGTACCAGCTCACAAGGTCCCACTCTCTCCCTGGGGCACCCAGGGCTGGGAAGCAGCACCCAGGGAGGAGCAAACCCCAGACTGAGAGAGAGGCGCGGATTACAAAAGCTGGTCCACGGGTGGCCTTGGCTTGTTCTCTTTGCTGCCCTTCCAACCCACAGGGGCAGCAGGTACCTGGGGTACCGGCCGCCATTTTCTGCCCGGCCCTTTCTGGGTGCCTTGCTACTTGTCATTCTGCAGGGAGGAGTGTTTTCTGAGGGCGGGTTCCATTTGTCCCACCCACCGTTGTGCAGTCTGTGAAACCCAACAGACTGGAAATCACAGGAACTCTCCAGCAGGCAGCCTTCCCATGGCTCCCCTCTGCTCCAGGCTCCCTCGAGGCCCCCCACCCAGGGCCGGATTTCTGCCTCCCATTCCTGCTTCCTGGGCCCCTCCTGGCCCAGCCGCTTTTCTGGGTGTGTGTGTGTGTGTGTGGTCTCAGCCTTCCTCCCCAGCCTCCTTTCACACCGTGGTGACTCTCATGACGAGTTCTCGGCTGCCGCCCTGCGTGCTCCGCTGTTCGTGAGGTCTCAAGTGACTCAGGATGTGCAGAATGGTGTAAGCACAGTGGTGTTGGGACCCAGGGCCTGAGGGGTGGCTGGCAGCCCTGGTGGGGCCCTCTTCACGGGCAGGAGGGCTGGCTGCCTCCTCTTCCGTGGAGGGGATATTGGCTTGGGTTGATGAGGAAGTCCGTAGGTTTGTCCTGCCTCCTGATTTTTGATCCTCTAAGTCTTTTGTCTTGTCATAGTTTAGCACTTTCCACTGCTGGTTGACGGCCTGCCATCGTTTAAAGATGCGGTATACGGAGGGTCCTTCGTGGATGATGAGACCTGGCAGGAAGAGAAGAAAACAAAGGCTGAGCAAAGAAGGCAAGTAACTGTGGGAGAAAGCCAAACCTACCTTCCAGCTCTGAGCCACTTGACGCCAGAGCACCTCTAGGTTCCCCCGGGCTCCGTGAGTCACCAGAAGGAAGAAGATCACGAGATCGTGGAGATCTGCATGAAACGCCTTTGTCTACTTCTGCTCCATCCTGCCCCCTTCCTGGCTTGACACAATTCAAAGTCTCCAATTAAGTCATAATGTAAATATTTTTTTCCTCCCCGTATTACATATTCATGACGCCCTGTGCTTAGCAGGTGTTGAATGAATCATGCTCCTTTAAAAGGCAACATCAATGGGATCCTGTGGTCATTCCAATCCTGCTGAATGACAGACATCTGAAACTCCTTTCTTTAGCTCTTTGCATAGCCTCTGCTGCTAAAATACAAATCCCTCCGGCAGAGTGAACGTTCTTGCAGTTATACTGGCCAAATAAAGTGGGAGCCAGTGGAAACAGGCCACATCTAGCAAGCCACACACAAACAAGCCACATACAAGGCGACAAGACAAATGGATAGCAATGGAAGGCCTACTGTGTGCAAAGCACTTGAGATCCTGAAGTGCCCGAGACAGGAAGTCTTGCTGTTGGAGAACTTAGATTTAAGTGAGGAGGCACGTACGAGACATGCAAATAAACCAACTAGGACCCTTTTCCTGTGCTGGCACATGCTGGGAGGAAGATGAAATAGGGTTAAACGGCCCTTGGCTGTAGGCATTTGGGGTCTTGTTTTAGCAAGAGGGAAGAGAAAGGCCATGGAGTTGAGGTCGGCATGGCTAACACAGCACAAACATTGGGGTGTGGAGAGGGGAGGAGGAGGCGGGCAGAGCCCCAGCTATGATCATGTCTTACATTTCTCCAGTATAGTGGGAATGCCCCGAGGAGATTTAGAAGAGGGAAAGACATGGACAGATTTGCTCTTAAGAAAATTCACTGGTGCCCCAAAAGGGGCAAGAATAGAAATCTCCAATGAAGCAGGAAATGACACAGCATTGAAGGTGAGAACCGGTGACCGGTGTTGGGGACACATGGAGTGATGAGATGTCTTTAGAAGCAGGATGTGTGTCGCAGGTAGAGCTGACAGACTTGCAGACAGATGGGCTGTGAGCACAGAGAAGCCTTTGAACAATTGTGAAGGTTCTGGCTGTCATAGTTGGGTGATGAGGGCGCCATTTGCTGACGCCCCAGGTCCCAGGGCTGGCATGTGGATCTGTATGGTGGTAGTGACTATTAGTTCACTATGGCTGCCACAGTCCATGTCCAGAAGCTCACAGGAGCAACGTGGACTAGTCACCCTCACCTCCTCACTACGGCACAAGTCCTGGATGGGAACACGTCACAGCGTTTCCGCTTCAGCTCAGCCTCTGGGAAAAAAGAAGAGCCACCCCCTGCCGCTCCTTCCAGCATCCAACAGCTCCTGCAATTGCGTTTCTCTCTACGCATCTGCAAGAGTTCACCTTGAGACACACTGGTTCCGAGCCCTGGGTGAACCCAGACAACAGTTTTAGAGGGAGCATAATTTCCTAAAAATGCCCTTGTGGACCCCTGACCCAGTGCAATGGGTGCTGGACAAAGAGGCCTCCCCTCTGTTCCCAAGGGTGCCAACGCCCATTACTTCTGTGTACCCTTAAATGTGTACCTGTGCACCATCGGTACTGACGCTACTCGCTCATCTGTTTGTCCCACGTGCCTTGTTTGCGTGCGGCCTTGTGCCGTTGTCCAGGCTACAGGCATGGGCTGAGTCTCCATAGCCAATGCAGCACCAGGAACATCACAGGGACTCACTAAGGGGGAGTCTGGGCCCGGGTACAGAGAACTGGGGGCTTTTAAGGCCCCAGACAGAATTTCTGGCTGGAATCTCTACACTCCATTCTTAATTAGCCTCTCGATCAGACAATTTTACTCTGATTGAAGAGGGTGCCTTAAGTTTTTGGTTTGAATCCTGCCTTTTAATTGCCTGTCTAGTGTTCAGGCAGTAATTAAACCATTTTAATGGATAAGTGGATGAGCAGGGAGGAGTGCACCTGTTTTTCTAGATAACACTTATTTGGGAAAAGTTGGAAAAACATAAACTACCTCATTTCCATTCACTCCTCTTAGCAACAACCACCCCTCCTCCCTCCACCCATTCCTGCTTCGCCGAAATAATGATTGATTCCTTGCATGGAGGATGTTTTTAAAAACAAGGAAGATGATGAGGGCTAGGAGGGCAGCCACCAAGGTGGCCAAGAAGCCTGAGAGTCAGAAGAGAGCGGTGGACTGAGAAGGAGGTGGAATTTAGGCAGGCGAGCAAAGGGCTGTGGGTGACGAGTTTGAGATAGAGGGGGAAGAAAGGACGGGGATGCAGCTCTACTTGCCAGGCCTTTGTCCGGCCCCGGGTTTAATCCCCAGTCCTGACTGCATGAACCACCATGGCGGTGCAAGCCTGCAATCCTAGCACGTGACAGGTAGAGGTGGGAGGTTGGGGAGCTTAAGGTCATCGCTGACCACAGAGAGAGAGTTTGGAACCAGCACGCGCTTCATGCGACCCTGACTCAAAAACAAACAGAAAAGAAGAAAAAAAAAATAGCACGAGGGAGGGAGGGAGGGAGGGAGGCAAGAAATGTGAATTTTAACTGAGTCCTTCCCTGGGATTTTCTATGCACTTTAACAGCTACTGAGTAATTACTTGCAATGTACCCAGATCTTGGCTGTATTTGTGGTATTTCGGAAGAATAGACATTTCGCCTTTCTAAAGTGTCTCCAACTTTTGGGCTCCTCCTCCTCACAGGGTTATAGGTTCTATAGGTTGTTAGACACTTCTTTCATCCTCTCTCTCCCCTTCTGCTTCGCTTCAGCCGAAATGGCCTTTCGCTCAGACTCTGAGGAATGGGGAGAAGGCTGGTCACCACCATGAGTGGGCAGTCCTGCTTGCCTAGCTCCTCCACACCCTATAACCATAGCAACAACAAGGAGTTCTCTAAAAAGCATCCCGGCCTTTCCTTAGTGCGTTCTGACCATTGGATTTTTCCTGTGAGCAGAGAGACACAACTTGACCCAACGTTGTCTTTTCTGAGTGTCCACTCTGCATGTCTCTGAGCCCCTGCCATTGGGGGGCGGGTGGGGTTGGGGCACAACACCGCTTCCCACCATGTGTGCAATAACAGGTCAAGCCAAGTTGATGAGTAAGTTTACAGGAAAGCCTCTAACCCCCTCAGTGTAGCTAGAGTTTTTCTGCCTGGCCCACAGTCAGGGCAAATCTCTTTTACCTGCCAGTCCCACAGCCGCTCAGACCCAACCAAGTAAACACAGAGACTTATATTGCTTACAAACTGTATGGCCGTACCAGGCTTCTTGCTAACTGTTCTTACAGATTTAATTAATCCATTTCCACAAATCTATACCCTGCCACTCGGCTCTTGGCTTACCGGCATCTTCACATGCTGTTTGTCATCGTGGCAGCTGGCAGTGTCTCTCTGACTCAGCCTTCCACTTCCCAGCTTTATTCTCCTCCTTGTCCTGCCTATACTTCCTGACTGGCCACTGGCCAATCAGTGATTTATTTATTGACCAATCAGCAACACACTTGACATACAGATCATCCCACAGCACCTCAGTGACCCAGAATTCACCTTCAGACCCTCATCTCTTGCCAGTGTTCCGGCTAAGTGACATAAAAGTTGTTGACACTCTGAAACAGTGCTTTTCAAACTTGGGTGTGTATCAGAATCTTCAGAGAGCATAGTAACTCACAGATTCCTGGCTCTATCCCCAGAAAACCTGGCTCAGTAGGTCTGGGGCCAGGCCTGAGAATCTGGATCTCAAAGAAGCCTCAGGTGACTCTGGTGATGGCCATAGTGGGCTATAATGAGCAAGACTGCCTAGACAGAATGCTTGTCCCTGCCCGCTACTGCACAGAAAACACTACATTTTATTTTTCCTCTTTTCTTTTCTTTTTCCCCAGACAGGGCTTCTCTGTGTATCCCTGGCTGTCCTAGAACTTGCTCTGTAGACCAGGCTGATCTTGAACTCAGAGATCCTCGTGTCTTTGCTTCCTGAGTGCTGGTCTTAAAGGCATGCGTGACCACCTCCTGGCTAGAGTTTTATTTTTGAAAAAAAGAGAAGGAAGGGGAGGAAGAAACTTAGACTGTAAAGTGTTTGCTGTGCAAGCCTGGAGAACTGAGTCTGGATCCTCAACATCCATGTAAAAGATGTGTGGTAGATGCCCATAATCTCAGCTCTGTGGGATATATATATATATATATATATATATATATATATATATATACATATAGATATATATACACACACATATATATACTAGACACATACACACATACACACACACACACACACACACACACACACACACACATATATATACATATACATATACACTAAGCGCAGAAGGATCCCTAGGGCTTACTGACCATACAGTATAATTGAAGTGCAAGGTCCAGATTCAATGAACGAGATTGTTCATTGAATGCATGCACATCTGCCAATGATCCAGCACACATCCATGTGTGTACCTGTGTGTGTGTGCATACATACACACACACACTACATGTAAATTTGAAAAAAAAAAATGCTCTCTCCAGATGTGACAGATGTTAAAACGTAGGGCAATAAATGGCCACTTCCTTGACCCAAAGACCCTCAGTCCCCACGATTTAGAGTCAATTCACCTGCTAGCGAGCATATATAGAGTAGTAGTACATCTGCCACTTGCAACCCTTGTGGCTTCAGCAAGGGACTTGTTCATTGCGGGCCTCAGTTTCTCATCAGCAAGTTGGAACTGGTGTTCCCTTCCTTGAGTCTTTATGAGACCGGATGAGGTGAGGAATCCTGAGTGCTGACTTGGCTGGCATGACCGTCGAGGCTACATGCAAGGGGTCATTGGAGGAAGACCACAGGACACTCGTCTGTCTTCTTTCTCCTTCACTGCCAACCTGTCCCCATGAGCATCTGCTCTTCTGGGGAATGCCTCCCCTCCGTTGTCAGGAGGAGCCATCGTGTATGGAGAATAATCACACAGAGGTGAGAAAGGTGCTCTGGACACCGACTGGTTCTACAGGCGTGGAGTCAGCTCTCCCTTTGGGGCCTCCCTTCCCACCATCAGTGCCGCCCCTTCCCTCGAAGGCTTCCTATATTATGTTTTCATTACTGGGACCAAATACCAGGCAAGAAGCAGTTGAAGAGAGGAAGGGGCGATGGTACACTGCATCCAAAGGAGAAAGTGGATGCAGCCGAAAGTGGGGCCAGGCTATAACGCTCCAAGGCCCACTTCCAGGGACCTAGTCTTCTGGCAAGGCTGCACCTTCTAAAGGCTCCACAACCTTTCCATACAGTGCCACAGTTAGGGATCAAAAGTTCAAACACAGGCTGGGTGGTGGTGGTGGCACATGCTTTTAATCCCAGCACTCGGGAGGCAGAGCCAGGCGGATCTCTGTGAGTTCAAGGCCAACCTGGTCTACAGAGCGAGATCCAGGACAGGCACCAAAACTACACAGAGAAACCCTGTCTTGAAAAAACAAAAACAAACAAACAAAGAAGTTCAAACACATGAGCCTATGGGGGTAGTCACATTCAAACCACAGTATTTCCCCTCTGCCAGACAGTGTGGTCTGACTTTGTGTCTCTCCCTGAAGCCCCACCCACAGTGGTCAAACACTCACCTTCCAGACTGCACCCCTCAAAGACCCAGCCCTGGAACTTACACTAAAGACAGTAGCAGGCAAGTAGAGAGGAAATATGCAATGCAGGAGAAATAGGAAATACTTTGGTGGGCTCAGAGGGTTGCTTCTGGCAGAGATCAGATTGTTGTCTATCTGCTGAGGACTCTCCAGGGCCTGTCTTCATGCTTCTCACCGAGTGGCCAGGATGCCCTGCTGAGGGCCTGCCCAGAGACGTGGTGACAGAGGGAGCCAGGCGCCTCACTTGGGCAGACTCACATTGACTAGAAGGACCCCAGCAATCCAGAATCAAAAGACAAAAGATGCCAAGAGTGTTTGATGAGGGTCGAGGGAAGCCATTGTTTCCGTGTTAGCTTGGTGCCTGGGCACTGAAGGGCAGTGTCTCCTTTACATGACTTATTCCAGGTCGCTCACCCTAGCGGGCTCCTGATGGGGCCAATTGCCTTTGGTCAACGCACAGAGTGTGTCTTGAGGCTTCGGAGTCAGAATCATTGCCTCCCCTCTGCTTACCCGGGGCAATGCAGACCTATGAGAAGCCTCTTCTGAGGAGAGGAATAGAGGGGTGAAATGCCTGAGAATGGAGTAAGCTTTACGCAATAGGACTGGAGAGGGGAGGGAAAATCTGGAGTCTCAGATATGCACTGGTATCACTGAAGGGACCATTTCCGTACGAATCTGTGCAACTGGGGAGTTTTCTGCAGGGTTCCTTTCTGAAAGCTGAGAGCTCTTACTCTATGGCCATGGCATTCTTCAGCCACACTGGGTGGTATCAACGCTTAGAGGTGATGATGAAGGTCGTGGTGACGGTGAAAGTCACGGTGATGGTATTGTGTCTTGGAAGCTTACAATGTCCTGTCACTCTGAAAGGGCTTTTCAAAAGGAGCTGTTTATCACAGAAACTTACCTGTGAGGTGAGCCATCTCAGCTCTGTTTTGAAGAGGAGACTGAGCTCAGGAGAGAGCTAAACATCTTGTCCAAGGACACACAGTTTGTCTATGAAGTGGGGCATCACCCTAGAGTATCTAGATCAGAGCAGCGCCATGTGGCTGATGCTCTTTCCTCCTCCATGCCCCAGGTCATGTGCACACCTCTCAAACAACTACAGAGAAGGTAACTCTTGTTTTAATTGTATATGTTTATATACAATTTCTATTAGCGTTACTAATGAGATCTCTTGTGCGATATGTGTTTGAATGTGTGACGTATTGTTTTGACAGTGGCCACCATGAACTTGTACTCGAGAGCAGACTGTGAGGGTTGCCCCTCGTTCTTGGTTTTCCTGTCAGGGAGATGGGGACTGTAAAAGCAGTCGTGCCATGGAGTTGCATGGGGTAAAGAAGATTAAAAAGAAGAAGAACCCTACAGCATGTGAAGCATTTTTCACAGTACTTAGAACACAATGCATAATGGATGCTAGTTATTATTTTATCATCATTACTAAATAAATATCACATGATTTCATCTTACATAAATAATGGATAAGTAAATATAACTAGCTATTTTTGGCGTGTCTGGGGACGCCAGATTGGCAAGGCCACCTCGTGCTCTCGGGAGAGATATCTTCATGCTTCTCAGGCACACCCGGGCTGTGCTTCACATATGTTATTATAAATTTAAAAAGTTGTTTGTGTAGGCAGACATACCCAAACTCTGGGTTATTGTTTGAATCTGAAATGTCCCCCGCAGGTCCTCAGATCCCTGCTTGTGGGGCTGTTTTGAAGGCTGTGGAGCCATTAGGAGGTGGGGCCTGGCTGGCAGAAGTAGGTCATGGTGGAGGGAGGCTTTGAAGGTTATATGTGCCCCCATTCCCAGCCTGCTTTCTCTGCTCCCTGGCTGCCATCATATGAACAAGCATACTCCCACTATGGTATATTGTCACCCCCACCTCAGTGTCTTTCCGGCCAGGATGGACAGAAGCCTCTAAAACCCAATGCCAGAACAAGCATCTCTGGTTTAAGTTGTTTCTGTCAGGCATTGTGGTTACAGTAATGCAAAAATAACTGACATAGTCTGTATCCTTGGAGAATTTGGGCTCTTCCAATCCTTGAGACTTAAACAAGTGATACTTGGGAGCTGGGGTGTTTATCTTACATCAGACTATCATAGCTCAGAACCTTTCTAGAAAGTCCTCACTGGGGTGGGCTTTCGGTGATGAGAAATGGCTAGCAGTCCACCATGGTCACTCCACCATAGTCACCCCTCCATATACAGCTGCCACTGGGATGGAATGGCATTTCCTGTCCCCTTTCTGAACTAAGAGAGGCCAGATCTCTGGTGTGAATGTGAACAGACTCGGGCCAGCATTTAAGAAACAGGCATTGAGTGAACGCTTTAGAGGAGGGCCTGCTTACTTCAAGGTCCATTTTCTACTGGATAGAAGCAACAAGCTGAAAAGCCTAAAGACTATGAGGCTACAGAGTGGGAGGGACTTAACTCCCGGGGTGACTGTGTGGAGGAGAGTCTCTTGCTGCTCTGGAACCTCGCTGGGTTAAACCACTGATGAAGGGACGAAGTTGGTTGCTGAAGTTTCCTAACAAATACACTTTCAGCCAAGAGCAGTTTGTGACTTGATAGCATGTACCATGGCATCCCCAAAATGTGTTAACTGGTTTGAGTATCCATGTTATTTATTCACCTGGGTCTGTTCTTTATCCCAAGCCCACTAATAGACAGACACAGCATTCCTGAATCTGTCTGATGGTGAGAGCAGTCCCTAAGATGTGCTCCTAAAGTATTTTGGGCTTGTGGGTACACCTGGAAGAGCGAAGTGCCTCTTTGTGGGGTATCCTTTGGAGCGGATGGTGCTCACATGGCAAATTTTCTTCTAGATCCATCATCCTCAATCTCAATGTCATCCAGCAACCTAGCTGTGGAGAGAGATGACCATGTACAGGAAGCTTTGGGTGGTAAGATATGAATCAACATTAATCCAGACACTGAACAAACTCCCTGCAGATTACAGAGTACAGAACGCCCACCCTCTCATCCATTTTTGAAGCTGATACTTCTTATGCCCAGCCCAACATTCCTGGGGATGCCCTACAGCCAGTTGTCAGCCTTGGAGAACTTTACCATTATTTTACTCTGTAAGTAACTTCTAAATCCTAGGTGGGAGGAACTCAGAGATTAGTAGGTTCAACACTCATGTCTTATAGATGAGGAAACCGTTTGTTGAGAGGAAGTGTGCCTAAGGCCAGAGAGGCTGTTAGACGACTAATCTAGTGTTTCTAGGCTCTGTTGGACCAGGCTACCTCTGTTTTCCATTCAGTTTCCTAAACAGGGAATTAACAGGCTTGCCAGGTGGAATCATTTCTACCCAGAATGAGTTAATCTGAATTAAAATTAAGATTTAATTATATATGTATGTATATGTGTATGTGTGTGTGTGGGTGGGCGCGCGCTAAGGCATGTGTGTGGAGGTCAGAGGACAACTTGTCAGAGTCAGTTCCCTCCTTCCATCATGTGGATCCCAGGCTGCCTTTACCCACTGAACCATTTCACTGGCCCTAAAGTTAGATTCAAAACTACAAATGTTTCGCAATCTTTTTGTCCTTCTCCTATTCCCATTGAAATCTCTGTATGTTTTAAGGATGGGGGCTAGATAGCTACACATTACAAGATGGAACCTCAGGGGACCGCACCGAGAAGAAACTATGACAACAGCTGTTTCTACACTTAACAGCTGCTCTGATATTCTATTGTTAAAGGTTTGGAAGTGACCTCTCTTCTTCTTTCCCTGACCGCACTCCATTCACAAGTGACAAATACACACGACAAGGGTGACATCCTCATTTTTGCAGTGTTGACTTTAGAACTGACTTCTTGATGGTCAATCTCTTAGGTCTGTGGAATGATTAAAAATTACGTTTGGTGCCAAAGCTCTTAATTAATTTTCTCTTGTTAAGTCCTAATAACACGACCCACTGGAGCAGAGAATGCCCCATTTGTTTGCTGGAAGGTTCTGTCAACTTCAGCAACGGAAGACAGCGTCTTTAGAGAGATGACTGAAGAGGAGACAGGTGGAATGAGGCCATCAGGTATAATCAGATCTTGGCGAAGGGAGGTGAGTGTGGAACCATGAACCTCCAAGAAAAGATGCTGCTCCAAATAAGACCAGATCGTACAAGGAAGCCAGGTTCAGGCTCCGTCTCTGTCTCAGCCGTGACTAAATTCAGATTGTGGTACAGCTGGCCAACCTTTGCTCACTGCCCACTTGAAGGGGACTGCACGCTGATCAAGTGTCTCCTATCCTGGGTACTGATAGTTCTGAGGAGCTACCATCTACATGCACCCTCTGGGTCCTCTCAACCAGCCTCCAGTGATGCTGTTCTTCACAGAGGATGAACAGGGAGCAGATGGGGGGTGCAGTTCATGTAAGGATGCAAAGTAAGCAAGAAACAGAGTGAGATGTGGCTGTGGGCCCCAGACCATTCCATCTTGTCACTCCTGTCGGTCCAGATGCCACCACTCTGACATCAGAGACTCAGTTTCTCCTGTTCTTCCCATTTTGTCTCCATTGGTTCCTTAAATGTTTAATGTCACCTGTCCTATGTCCCTAAGCCACCTCTTCTCTGAGCATCCCTCCCACATTAACTCGGGAAACCCCACAGCTTCAGCTCTTCCTATAGACCTCCAAATCTGCTTCAAATCTGACCCAACTTTCAGCAGAATCCTGGGCATGGACTAAGGCTTCTTACCTTTCCTTATCATCTCCCTTCTTCCAATCAGCCACCAACACTTGCAGGACTGGCCCAATGCCCCCAACATCTTCCTCTATGTCACAGTTCAGAGGAACCACCTGTGTGCTATGAAAGGTCTTTCCCACCTCACCCTCTCCAAGACCCTGATCCACCTTCCCTGGCACTCCTCATCTGTGTGGTGTACAATGATTTGTTTCTCTTGATACAAGCCCTTGGTTTAGAGACAGTCTTTGCCCCTCTGCTGAGACTTTCAGCTTGCGATGGTCTTTTTGTTTTGGTTATCTTTGCCAAAGCATACCCTTAGGTCCCTTTTGTTTTGCTGAGAATTGAACTCAAGACCTTTAGAAGAGCAATGACTGCTCTTAACCACTCATCCCAGCCATTCCACAGGCTGTGTGAATCCCCAGGTCATCTCTATACCTCTTTCCTGCCCTGGTTATTATAAGCATTATCTCAGCCAATCTCTTCTGCTTCCAGTCGGCCCATCTCTGACCTGTGCTTCCCATGGGTGTTAGATTTATAGGTTTAAAAATGTATGTCTAATCAGACTTTGCTAGGTAAAATTCTGTCATTGCTTCCCATCCTCAGTGGAGTAGTGTCACAGTTCTTAGCAGATGACTTATGGCCCTGTGGCAGAGGCCAACTTCCCCAAACTTATTGCTCATCGTCAACCTCCTGCTCTGGTTCTTTGCCATTGAACCATATGAACCCACTCAGTTTCATAAGCATACCTTGTTCACTCTGTGTTTCTACACAGACAAGTCCCTTTGCCTAGAATATTCTTCTCCCTTTTTTGGACAAACTTTGACTTCTCTTTTATAACCAGCTTAAGGGTAAGGTTCTTTCTACGAGTGTCTTGGGGTCTTCAAGAGAGTTTCTTGCTCTCTGCTCTGTCCTGTCTTTCTCTTTGCCTCTGATAGGCACCCTCTCATAGTAAGTTATCCTGTGCTTGGAGTCTGAACTCTTGGACAGATATGTCTCATTCATCTCTCTCTTATGGTTCTTGGCTTTGGGGAAGAACAAGGCAGCCAGTAGGTGCTATTGAATTAACAGATGCAGCCATTCCAAGCCCTTTGACCCAGTTCCCCTTCCAGGGACTCGTGTCCGTATTCAGACCCCAGCACCAACTCCGATTTCTGAGTGTCAACAATCACTTCCCTCTATGAGATGTAAGATCCACCAGAACCGGTGCCTTTTGTGTTTGAGTGTGTATGTACAGTGCTCTCTCAATAATGTTTGTGTATGAATGAATAGATTTCCCAAGTCCATGTCAGGCAGTAGAATTAGATTTACCTAACCTAAAATACCCTTCTCCAGAGGATATCACAGGCGGACAGACTATCCAAATTTCATCCTAATTTCTAAAGTCCCTTTCTCCATTGGCATAAAAACAGCGCTGACTTTTTAAAAAGATACATCAATGGCTGACCACCTGAGTTCCAAACACAAGACTGGAACAGATGTGGCCCAGCGAACTTCGGATTGTTGCGATGGTTATGGCTGGGCTAATTTCTGCCTCCTTTGAAGTCTGCCATGTTACGATATTGCTAGGTGAGGGGTCATCCCTAACTGGTAAGTATAATTCCATATAGAGCAACCAGAGATAAAATAGGCCATAGAGGGGCCGAAGAGGTGGCTGGCTCAGTGGTTAAGAGCACTCTTTGCTCTTCCAAGGGTCCTGAGTTCAATTCCCAGCAACCACATGGCAGCTCACAACTGTCTGATGTCATCTTCTGGTGTACAGATGTACATGCAGACAAAGTACCCATACACATAAAATACATGAATAAATAAACCTTTAGAAAAAAAAAACAGGCCATAGAAAGTGCTCTGGAATTGGAACCAGATGTTCTTGGTCCTATCCTCAGCTCTCCTGTGTGCTTAAGCTGTGTGACCTGGAGCACAGCTGTCCTGGGCCTTCATGAACCTGTGAAATAGGGATCACAGTGCTCACCCCTCTCATCATCGAAAAGCTGTTGTACCCTCATCGCTTCTTTCAAGGGGTTTGGTGGTTTGTTGTGTTCTCATTAACTTCCACTTGATTTTCATAGCATGCACTGGTCTAGGCCAGTGGTTCTCAACCTCCCTAATGCTGTGACCCTTTAATACAATTCCTCATGCTGTGGTGACCCCTCAACCATAAAATTATTTTCACTGTTACTTCATAACTTTAATTTTGCTACCATTACGAATTGTAATGTAGGTATTTTTTGGTGATAGAGGCTTGTTAAGGGGGTTGCAACCCACATGTTGAGAAGTGCTAGTCTAGGACCATAAGACTCTAAACCGAGAGGTGCCTGATCTTTGGGGACAGTTTGCATCATGAAATAATATATTACCCATTGATGTGCTCACATCCACTGTCATTGGCCTTAACCCTGGAGATATGCTGCATCCGATGGGGAACCTGGAGACCCTGGCAGCCACCTCAGGCAAAATCTTTTGATGAGAACTAAAGACCATTCTTGGAAAGAATCATTACTCTGGGTTTTCCCAGTGCTTATCGATGCTCCTAAAAGCCAGCTGGGTGGCTATAGCTACGAATGAGACAGACTTGGTTTCACCAGCAGTAAATAGACAGTGTTTGCTCTTGGCTTCCAATGGAATCTCTCCAGAGTGTCCCCACCATCCTGAACTGTCACACTACCCTCATCATACTACTCCCAATAGAGAAGCAAATATATTTTTAAAGATCCATACATAAAGAACTACCCGTTCAATGCTCACGCCCATCTTTACTATCCATGGCTATTTAGCAGTGTTAGTGCACAAATTGTTGCTGGTGTTTCAAAAACAGAAAATCCAGAAGCTTACAGCAGCCGATGATTAGACTCTTCCCTTAGCCCCTTTGAGCCAACCCTGGCCTGGACTTATTTTCTTTTCTCCTGGCAATATAATTTTATCCAGGTTCTGCATTGCTTAATACGAGTAGTTTAGACCTGTTGGATGTGGATTCTTTTACTCAACATTTTTTTTTCCAATCAATATTTCCAGGGGATCTGAAAACTATGCTCAGGTCAACCCTGCGATGACATTGTGGATCTCCTTTTGCTTTTGAGCCCAGGGATAAGCCTGGACTCAGAAGCTCGTGGTAGTGGGACGTGGTGAGGATTCTCCGACAGAAGTGAGCCTGAATTGCCATCTCGCACTCCTTAGACAGATGCCAAGTTTGCTTTCTAGTGAAGCTGAGTGACTAGCAGAGACCAAAAATAAAAACATCTCTGGTGAATGTTGCAGCTTCTGTTTGATTCTCCCTTCGGAAAGCCCTATATTTTTACACCCACCTGTGTTACCCATACTACTGGGGACAGTACTGCAGAGGAAGAGCAACTGATACCAAATGTCACCTTTACAGCCACCAGCATCACAACTACCACAAGGATCCGCTTATGGCTCCCCACTGCTGTCCATCACCTCCCCATCCCACCTCCCCCCCACCCCCACCCCCACCCCCGTTTCCTTGTCTAGGTCACAGGGCACTCTCTGCTTTATTTCACTTCCCAGCATTCTTTATGGCCAGGCAGCCTGTCCTGGGAAAGCATTGAACCATAGGTCCTATTTTCCTGCTGAGTTAGCCTACGATGCACCTTTCAAGATTTCACAATCTGAGAAAAATAAGAAAAATAACCTTTGTCCCCAGGGTTGATCTACCGAATTAGTTAGCGCAGAGAGACAGAATACATTGGCTTAGATAAACCCACAAGGTCTGGCATTCCTGTGATCAGGCATGGCTTCTGTGATCAGTAGGATAGTCTCTAGGTCTTTTCAGTTTCTAATATTAAGTGACCCCAAAGAAATTCACATCACCATCATCTCAGCCAAATTATAACAAGGAGATGTTATCCTGTCACACAGAGCAGGGGCGCACATTTGACGTGACATGCCACTGTTGGAGAAGAACAGTGCGCTCCTTTCATGTCCCCAGTACTGTGACTGGGGCCTCGAGAGTCCCAGATGAGGATGTATAGCCAGTATTTCAGCATGCTTCATTCAGAACAACCAGAGCCATTTCCATCCCCTCATTTGCATGGAGCAAACTGAAGCATAAACCTAATTAATCTTACCAATAATATCGGGGTAAAAACCCGAGAGATCAGAGAAGCAGGAGGCAGCCACAGTCAGTTCCTACCTCTTCCATTCCTCTGACCAAAAGGTCCGAGATTCTGTCTCCACCCTGCCTTATCACTTCCTGTTTCCTCTCTGTACAGACCTCCAGACCTCTATGGTTAACTAGTGGCTAGCTCCGCCTCTGACTCCAAGCAAGCTTTATTTGTCAGAGCGCAAATAGATTATCACACAACAGGAAACCTTTGTAGTCAACAGCCACAATCATCTGTTGAAACAAAAGCAACCCAACCCTCCACCAACTGTGGTGGAAAAGAGGAGCACCACTGACTTGAGGATTGGCTAGGAAAGAAGTGGGAACTGAAACAGTGAGTCCTAACTTTTTCCTAAAACACTGACGCTTTTTAAACACACTCTTACCCAGATGAATAAAAAGCCCCAAAGTCCACGGTGAAGGAGGGGCTGAGGCTTCAGAACAGCGTTCTATTTCCTGCTCCCAAATGTGGCTCCTGGAGCTGTGTGGAACCCCATTCCTACACATACCGTACAAACCACTAGATTGGAGAAATCTGGGGCACTGGAATAGGCTTCTAGAAGAAGAAAGGCCGGGGCCAGAGAGATGACTTAGGCTTACTGCACAAGTGTGGGGAACTAAGTTCTGATTCCCAGAGTCTGTGAAGAGCCAGGTGTGGTGGCGTACCCGTGATTCCAGAATCGGTGAGAGGGGAGGCAGACAGAGGTAGATCCTTGGAGCCCACTGGCCAGATCATCCAGCCTACACCAGCAAGTTCCAGGACAATGAGGGACCACAAATTAAAGGTGGAAAGTACCTGAGGACAACACCCTAAGTTGTCTTCTGGCCTCCCTTTCCACAAACACATGTGCTGTGCGAGTGCACACTTATATGAGCATGTATGCATGAACCTTCATTCACATGTGATCCACCCACATGTATGTACGTACAGAAAATCAAAACAGAAAGACAGTTCTCATAATGGCTGCTTCTGAGTATTTTACTATATAGACATGCCACGTTATAGGGTGTGCAGCTGAGAAGCCTTCCACTCCCTGCCTAAGGCAGATGAATTCACCAAATGACCTTCTTTACCCCAGAGGCAAGCCTCATCCTTGTCTTCAAGTGGGCAAGATAATATTTGTTTGGAAATGATTTCACTTGATCTTCTTTGTCCGGCCCCCCTCCCCTTTCCCAGCCACCTCTTATGCCTAAGCTATAGTCTAACCCTAGATCATGGGTCTCGCCCAGTGCTTCTCTGCTTGACCTCCAAGTAGAAGGGATCCTGAGGGATTGTCCCATTTTCTTACCATGTAGCTCATTTCTCCTCATGGAGCCAAAACCCCAGACCCACCTATGCACACCACGTCCATGAAGCCGTACATCCCGTAGCAGATCTGGAAGAGGAGGTCTTGGCGCTGCCATTTTGCTGAGGGACTGAAGGTCGACCAGATGAGCCAAGAGATACTGGCGATGAGGAAGAGAGAACCCAAGATGGCGGCGGCAATCTGAACCTTCTCGATGACCGTCAGGGATATGGCCTGCCACTGGGGAGGAGAGAGAGCGGCCGATTAGCTGCTTGAGTGCCTGGATCCCGTTCCCACACTCTACTGCTCCAGCAGCTCACTGGAAGAGCTTAAACCAGGGTGCTTCCCCACTTGGAGAACAACTTTGCAGTTTCATATTCTGTTTTTGATGCAGAGGTGCCCCGCGTCATATAAAATGATCAGATATCATTGTCAGGAGGGGGCTATAGGTAGGCATGGCTGAGGAGGAGACCCTTACACCTGACTTTCACAGACATAGAAATCCGAAGGCGAGAAGGCAAACAAAGAGCTGGTGTGGGTGTTGTTCCGGTGCAAGAATATTCCTTTCAGCAACACGGTTGATTTTCTCACTAATAGGTGCCAAGAGGGCACGGGTCTCTCTTTGACTGTTTTGTTTTATCTCACCTTGCACGCCATTTAATATGAGTGTCAGAGATCAACAGTTTGACAGAGGAGAGGACATGGGATGTGGGCGTAAGGAAAAAAAAAACCAGCTCACACTATACTGATTGCATTTTAACTCTTTCTTTTTCAAAGAAAAAGCAGTGTACTTATGGCAGTATTGAGTTGGAGGCTAAAGTGTGGGTGAGTTTTGGCTGTGGAATTTATGATTATATGCTTTATCTATCGAGCAATGTCCTAAATTAGCCTTGAGTAGGATTTTTTTTGTTGTTGTTGTTTTGTTTTTGTTTTTGTTTTGTTTTTTGAAACAGGGTTTCTCTGTGTCGCTTGCACCTTTCCTGGAACTCACTGTGTAGTCCAGGCTGGCCTCAAACTCACAGAACTCTGCCTGGCTCTGCCTCTGGAGTGCTGGGATTAAAGGCATGCACCACCACCACCCAGCAGCCTTGAGTAGGATTTTAGTTTAGGCTTGTTTCACTTAATAAGTATTGATTGTTTCTATGTGCCTGGCCACTATGCTAGGCGCTGGAGCTAAAGCGCTAGACAAGACTGGACAAGACCCTTGCCCTGTGGTACCCACAGCCTTGGGGGCACATAACTAATAATTTACATATGCAATCTGTCATGGATCTGCATAATATCCTTCAGGGAACATTCCCAAGAATCACTGTGGCCTAAACACAGAGGAGAGGCACAGTGCCTTTCGCCTGCCAACAGGGACCCCACTCTCTGCCATCATTGGCTTGGATGGGGTAGGCCAGTGGTCTTCTGAAGGAGTCCCCCCAGTGGAGGCTTCCTCCTGGACCCCAGATTAGGCACAAATCACACCCAAACACCCGTTTTCACAGAGATCCTTTATTAAGTGGGCTTAAAATGACTGCTTTCTGACTCAGGCAGAAAACAGCGGCAAATGACCTTACAGGTGTGATTTTTAAGAGGAAAAAAGGGGGAGGTCTGTCTTAGAATGGGCTAGGATGAGGTGGGAAAGGAGACAGAGGATGAGGGAGAAGGGCACAAGGGAAAAGGGCCAGGGGCCTTTGTCCCAGAGGACAAAGAACTGCCTCTGGATAGATAGGAGACAGACACGGCACATAGGAAAATGGCAGAAACCCCATGTTAGGACGAGGCGTTTCATTTTAACTGGGCATGTTAATTAGGTGATCCAGAGGGGGCTTCTGTCTGCTGGACTTCAATACTTTGATAGCTGGACCTTGATAGTCAGCCTCAGGAGGAGGAAGAGGCCAAATAAGGGACTAGACCATGGGAGCTAGCTTTAGGAATGTCATCTAATGGTTTTATCGAGACAAAGGGAAGCGGAGAGAAAGGCAAGGCCTGCCAGAGCCACATGTCCTAGTGGGCTAGTGTCCTTCACCTCCAAAGGACAGTAAGTACTGGAAAACACTTCACTTTTAGTCCAGATGTAGGACATGGGCCTTAACATTTAATTACACAGATAGCATCCCATTACAGAGACTTAGCCCTTTCAATTTTCCAGTACTTTCCAGCCTAGGGTTACACATAACAAAGTCATTTTCCAGAAGACAGTCCTATCATATAGACGTCCCTCATGTACAATAAATGCCTTTTCCATGGCCAACACCACGCTGTCTAGAAGAGAGTTCCTAGTAAGTATTTTGTTTCTACCATTTAGGCATCCCCTCCTTCTCCTGCTCCTTCATCATCCCAAAGATACAGAGGCATAGAAAAGTCCTCTTCGTCCCAATAATCTTCCCTTCTGTTCCTAAGCCACCGAATGAGGCCCCTGACCAGAGTGAGCGTGATGAAGTGGGGGAACGAGGTGCTGTGTACAAGAACTCTTTCTTGTCCTGTGAGAGGCTCCATGGAAGTGTATAGGAGGGACCTCAATGAGAGAGCTGAGGAGCAGAGAGAGCTCTGAGATCTGACAGGAGGGCTTAGAGAGGGGAAGGGCATCAGTGGTACCAAGCTCTGCTGCCACCAAACACCCGGAACACCGGAATCTCATTCTCAACGAGGTTCTGATCCCCAAATCCTAAGATTTTTTTTTTCCCCCTGTGAACTCTAGTCCTGCAGCACCTGGGAGTGAAGGGACAAGGTTGGGGTGCCAGGAAGGGGCAGCAAGTAAGGGGCAGCAAGTAAGGGGTCAGAGGACCCGATTCTGGTGGAGCTGTGTCCCCAAACTTGTTGGGTGTGAATAAGAAGTTAGTAAATCACAATGACTGTCAATTTTCCCTTCTGTAGAGAGGCAGTTAATTGGTCCATCCTATATTTTATATTAGGAGTGTTAAATGTGAAGCTAGGGCATAAAGGGCATTCTTTACTGTTTCAGTAAAGACACAGATAAACTTGTCGAGGCAGGGGTGAGCCTATGTGTGTACGTGTGCCCGGGTATTATATTAGGGGATAGTTGCCTGGCCTCGGGAATTCCTGTTGCAGACACCAGCCTGCTCCTCTGCTTCAGAGCTGCACAGGCTCCAGCAGGTTCCCAAGTCCCTCTGTGCCTCCGTTGTCTAAACCCGTGCATCCGGTAATAATAGCCCTCGCTTCGTTGACTTGTTTCCAGGATAAAATCTGATAATGCATATGCACTGACACTTAACAAGCAGTAATTACATGTTTGTCAATATATCATAGTCTTCCTTCATTCAAGGGGAGTGCATTCCAAGGCCTCCAGTAGATGCCTGAAGCCTCAGACAGTAGTAGACCCTATATCCAAATATGTCGTGACTTGTGCCTGTTGATCTGTAGCCACAATGGCTCCTAAGTAACCAATGGGTAAACAGCACAGACAGCTTGAATGGAGGAACAAAGGGACGACTCATGTCCTGGGTAGGATGGAGCAGGAAGTCATGACATCTTCTCACCCTACTCCAAACAGTACTCGATTAAAGTTTTAATTTTTTTCTAGCGTTTTCCTTTTAATATTTTTTTGGTGGCAGTGGGCCACGGTTAACTAAAACCACAGGAAGATAGAATTAATGAAGTTGCCATTCAGCGGTATCAATAACAATGTGGGAAGCAGTCAATGAGACTCACTAGGCTATGACCCCTTTCTTAGTAGGTATTCTAGATACAAGCCTTTGCTGTGGGATGTTCTGTATGTCAAATATGTTGCTCTAATTGGTTAGCAAATAAAACACTGATTGGCCAGTAGCCAGGCAGGAAGGATAGGCGGGACAAGCAGAGAAGAGAATTCTGGGAAGTGGAAGGCTGAGTCAGAGAGACACTGCCAGCCGCCATCATGACAAGCAGCATGTGAAGATGCCGGTAAGCCACGAGCCACATGGCAAGGTATAGATTTATAGAAATGGATTAGTGTAAGATATAAGAACAGTTAGCAAGAAGCCTGGCACGGCCATACAGTCTGTAACCAATATAAGTCTCTGTGTTTACTTGGTTGGGTCTGAGCGGCAATGGGACTGGCGGGTGAGAGAGATTTGTCCTGACTGTGGGCAAGGCAGGAAAACTCTAGCTACAAGCCTTACTTTGAGAATGTCACTAATATAATTCCCTATAGTGAAGACTTGAGCTATTTCTTACATCTTCGCCTGGGACACAAACCAGGAGCTGAGAGAGCCAAGATATATGGAAAGGTACCTCCCAGCTAGGATGGCGGAACCCTATCCATAGCTCTGTTGGCTTCTAGTCAGGTCTGCCTGCTCCAACCTCTACTGCGGATGGTCCAGCTGGGCTTTTTGCACAGACGGTGGCCACTTGTAGCAGAGTAGGCAGTCATGTCACACGCTTGGAACAATTTAGGACACAACCACACAGCACACCTTCGAGTCCCAACTGTTTCTAGACAGAAAAATGAACTGGCATTTACTGAGCGCGCACTACTGCATTTCCAGGATCAACAGAATCAGAGGGGTCCCCTGTGCCTAGAAACTCATAATTGAAGTCAGCGGAGTAACTCGGAAATAGATGAACAGGCCAATATTGCCAGTGCTGCTGCCATTTGCTTACCCGATGCAGACTCAAAATAACCTTTCTTTACGCCAAGAGGAAAGCTATACCTGAATGATTTTTTCATTATATGAGTCAAAGGTGGAACCAAGATGGGGGTGTCTTGGGGTGAGTTCATAGATTTTTGGATCTGACCTTTCCTGAGGCCTGAGTCAGCTGTAAAGCGAGGGGCGGGTTAATGCACTCAGACCTCCACTGCACCCTGAGGACGTGGAGTCAGCTGTTGCTTGGCGCTGCTATTTTAAGATGTTTCAGGATCTGAGACAAATGAACAAACGGGCTGAAGATGGAACCAGCAGTTGGGAGGGGCTCCCCATCAAGAGGCTGAGATGCCTGGGAATTTGACTCTTTCCTCCCACGAATTTCCTGAGAGTTCCTCCATGGGGAATGCCACAGGGCAACTCCACATTTTTAGGTGCTCCTCAGTGCAGACGAGACCCTACTACAATCATCCACTCCCAAGCCTCCTGGATTTGCAAGGTTGACTCTGCCCCACTCACAGAAGAGGGAAAACGTCAGGCATCTGTGGGCTCCATCCTCACTGTCTCGCTGGCTAATTGATTACATGGCTGCTTGGCTGATGACGTGTATGTGGAGGTATTTGCAGAAGCAGAATGCTGTGTGTGTGTGTGTGTGTGTGTGTGTGTGTGTGTGTGTGTACATACTATCTTCACTGGTCAACTGCTTGATGTGGCTGATTGGCACAGGACCTGTCAGCAATTGGGGTGAAGATGGCTATGTCAGCAGAGGAGGAGAGGAGAGAGTGGGCAGAGAGCCCTGAGTTCTGCCAATCTGATTGACAGGTCCCTACTCCAGCCCTGGCTTGGCTTTCCCTTACCTCTCATGGTAGCCTTTTGTTACTATGACGTCACGGTTTCTTCTTCCTTATTGTACACCCCCTCCTCCATTTTCCTTGCCCCTCTTTTCTGCTTCTTCTCCATTCCTTCCCACGCTGTCCCTTGTCACAGAAAGTGTGGTCTGTGGGCCAGCAGGAGTAGCCCCTGTAGCTTGCTAACAATGCAGGCTCCCAGGCCCTGAACTGAACTGAAATCCACTCCATAAGACTCTAAGTAAATCACAAGCACATCAAAGTCTGAAAAACACCACTGAGCCGTCTCGTCTGCACAGCTTCCTCTCAAGCCCTTGGTTTTAACTTGAACCTCACCTTTCCTGCCATGAACCCCCAACTACCTGTTCTCTTTGTCTTTGATTTTCTCTTTTCTTCCTTCCCTCCCTTCCTGTCTTTCTGGTCCTTCCTCTTTCCTCCTCCCCCATTCCTTCCTTCCTCCTTTCCTCTTCTCATTAACCTATCTGTTATCTTATTCCGTCTCTTCCATCCATCTCCCCTGACCTCTTTCCTCATATATCGTATATGTCTCTCTCTGCCCAGCCCTCCCCTTCTTGTCTAGACTTAAGGGAAAAGAACACCTTTCATCCTCTCCTGCAAGCTGCCTTGAACCTGAGGTTCAGCAATTTCCCTCCCACGAAGCAGGTAACGAGGGAACCTCAGGCTGGGAAGCCCTGGATTTACCTGGAGAGGATTCTTTGTGCTTATGGCGATGACATGGTACTTGTAGTAACACAGCTCACAGCTCCAGCAGCCTCTCTCACTGATCCACTTGATGAGACATGGCTGGTGGGTACATTTCACAGAACCGTCACAGCGGCACGGGCTTAGCAGCTCTCCCTGTGGGGGAAAAAGAGGGACTATGGTGAGCTTGGAGCCCCAGTCCAGTGGGTGATGGATAGGTGGATGGATACTGAAATCCTGATCCGGTCCACTCTGATAGGCCAGATAAGCCTACTCCATCCAAGCCACAGCTCTGTCTGGAGGCACCGGAGTCTACTGAAGAGGCCTGGGCTTCACTGTTCCTACCCTAGAAGCCAAGCAGCTATAGTCAGCTAAACTACCAGTTCTGAGCCATCCCTCCTTCCTGGTATGGCACAAAACAATGCTTCCTAAGCTGCTTAAGACCTAGGATGTCCATGGACGCCTTCTGTAGTCCAATGGTGTGTGGTAGGCGCCTCAAGTTTCTCTTTAGAAACTCAACCAAACCAAAATACCCACAGGGCTAGAGAGGAGACACAAATGACAGACATCTGCTGGAGGAGACAGGAGTGATTTGGGGAACACAGACTGAGAACAGGACAGCCACCTCCATCACCAGCTAGCTACAGATGAGGGAATATGATAGCTTTTGTATTTTTGGTAGTGCTGGTGACTGAACCCAGGACCCCGTACAGACTATTCCCAGCTCTACGGGGAATCTTTCTCTAAAACTTCTCGGTAGCCTGATTGTCACAGGTTAAAAGTATGTCACACGGGTCACTTTGACCGAGTGCAGAGAGATGCCTATAGGCCATGGGACTCGGAACTTGAGTCTTTGCGTTCTCCTGCAAAGACACTGGTCCATGCTGGGCCCCTGAGTGGAAAAGAAATGTAGGTCAGGCCTGAATCCTGGGGATCTTGGAGGCTGGCCAGTGTCCTTGCCGAAGGCCTGGGTTGCTCCAGCCAACTTTGGGGCTAAGGACAAAAGACCAGCTTAGGAGCATTGGAAGCTGGGAAGCAAATCTGGCCAAGCTAGATGGTGTCAGGATGGGAAACCCCTTGTAACTGAAATGTAGAGTGTGGCTCATTCTCCAGAGCTGCCTGTGACACTTCAGACAGCCACGATTGGAAACTCTGTCTCTTGTCACCTGATATGGTGGCCCCAAAGTGCCTCTGTGAACCTCACCGGCTAGTCTTCCCTCCCTCTCCCTATCTTTTTTTCTTTCTTTCTTTCTCTCTCTCTTGCTGTTTTTTTTTGTTTGTTTGTTTGTTTTTTGATTTTGTTGTTTTTTTTTTTTCAAGACAGGGTTTCTCTGTGTAGCTTTGGAGCCTGTCCTGGATCTCACTCTGTAGACCAGGCTGGCCTCGAACTCACAGAGATCCACCTGGTTCTGCCTCCCGAGTGCTGGGATTAAAGGCGTGCGCCACCACCGCTGCCCGGCTTCCATTCCCCTTTTTTTTGCTCTCTCTTTCTCACCCTCTTTCTCCTTCCCAGCTCCCCACCCACCCTCTTTGCTCATTAACCCCCCATTGATTCAGGTCTTACACTCATCTTCCTAGGGACCTTAACATCTGGGCTCTGCATTCCCTTTGACCTTACTCGGGGCTTTGCCCTTGCGTCTTACTCTTCCTTTGCTGTCCATGTTTCCGGGCCAGGTCACTCATTTTGGATCCAGCTCCTCTGTCTGAGTCCTATCCAAGGACCCAGCCCCGGCCCTGAGCCCTGAGATACTAAGTTTGGGAAAAGGCTGTTCGAACCACTTCCCTGCTTCTTTGAATGTTTCGTCATTTCGGAAACGGTGCCTTGTTCTCAACCGTGAACGAACAAGCCCAGGATCTCCTGGCCTCTGAGTGCATCTGTCTGCATATTTAGTCACATTCGTCGCTGTTGACTCCAGAACCAGCCATCTCCTTCTTATGATTTCTGGGATCATCTTTCCCTTTCATTTCAGCTCCCATACACAAACAAAGCCTTAGTCTTGGCTCGTGAGGGGTCCTTTTGTTCTCAGTCTACTCAAATGGTTAATTTTGTTTTTCAGACGGCTCTGATGTCAGTTCCCGCAGGGGGTCATCCATCCTTCTCCAGGTGGAGATCGGTACTCTAACCTGAGAGGACTTTCCACTGGGTGAATTTAGCATGTCACTCAACACATGCCCACAAGGATCTAGTCACGTACCTATCTGTCCTCCAAAGGGAGGCAGGGGTGAGGTTTACATCTTCGTACATCTTCTCCCTGGTGCCAAGCCCTACAGTAGAAGGTGCCTGGCAACCTTTTGAATGACTAAATGAAAAAAATAAGCCAAATGTTATTCTAGGCTCCTGCATTGCCCACTCTATGAGAATAGGAACCATGTTAATTTTTTTTTTTTTTTTTTGAGACAGGGTTTCTTTATGTAGCTCTGGTTTCCTGAGACTTGCTCTTTCGACCAGGCTGGCTTCAGACTCACAGAGATCTGCCTGACTCTGTCTCCTAAGCGCTGAGATTAAAAGTGTGCCACTACCGCCAGGCTAACCATATTCATCTTGTTAGCCTAGTAATTTTTGCAGTACCTGGAAGCCCACGCACTGTGTGCAAAGACTTTCCTGGGTAGCCGAGAAACTTGGGTACTCAGCACCACAAACTATCCATCACCTAGTTCCCCATGCTGCTCCTCAGGAACTGACAGCTTCTCTCGGCTGTGGCCTTTCCCAGTCCCATTTCACAGCACTTCCCAATTAGTCTCCAGGTCATTGCACTGTGACTCACTCCCTCACAGGGCAGAATTTTGCACAACTTCGCATCCCTAGCATTCAGTACCATTAGACAATAATCTCTCTGACTTGGGCCGCTGATCCTGGGCTTATTTGTGTGATGAAGAAGAGGTTTTACTCCTCCGGGACATAGCCGGTCTCGGGTTCTGCGATGCCTGTCTGCGAAGAGGAGGCAGGAGTTGTACACATTGCTGGCCCCACGGTGCACCCGGCAAACTCCCTGGGGTGCTGAGTGTCTGTGCTGTGGCTATGAGAAGGAAATGGGAGGGGGGTGAGTGGAGCGAGGTGCTGGGGGAGGGGCAAAGCCCTCATTATTCACGGCAGCATGTCCTAGGCTCATTAATTCTAACAGGATGAGCTGGGCTTGATTAATCGGGTTGTTAAGCAGCCATGTGAAGTCGCCGATCAGGTAAAAGACATTACTTCCGGTCGCTGGCAATGAAACGAAGTGACAGCGGCCTGCACCCCTTGTTTCCCGAGCCGCAGCTAGAAGAGGTACGAAGACGCTCCTGGCTGGAAGCAGCCGATAACGCAATCTCCGCTCTCCGCCTTGGCTCTGTATGGGGACCTCTGGATCTCACTAGAGTCCCTTGAACAGTCTCATACCTATCTATAGAGGAAGGGTGTTTAGCCCAGGCTGGCCCCAGTGCCTGGCTCAGGGGCCAAGAGGCCAGAGCTGAGGTGTTTCCCCTGGAGCAACTCCTTAATTCCCCCACATGTACACTAGACAGCCCCAAAGGCAGACTGGATATTGGTAAACAGGGTACCAAAACTCTTTTAAAAAAGTATTTGTCTGATGAATAAAGCAATGTTAGATTTTAATGAAAAAAAAAATCCACAAAGCTCTTTTAAACAGCATTTGTGCAAGCGCTATGCTGATTGCTTAATATATATGTATGTATATATATGTATGTATATATGCATGTATGTATATATTTTATGTCCCTCAGGATGAAGGTCACAGTCCTTTTACTGATTAGGGTAAAATGCCAACTTAGCCTGGGTCCTTCTGGTTATTTATACCCACACATCTTCGGGAACAAAAAGATAGAAATAACTGGCAGCCCAACCGGGATCATGTTAAACTTAATGAAGATGCTCTTCACAGTAAACTCCATTAAAAGCTAAAATGGAGGGGGAGGGGCGGTGGGGGCTGGAGCAATAGCTCAGTTCAGTTGGTAAAGTGCTTTGGTGCACACGGATGAGGACCTGAGGTTTGCTCCTCAACACTCACGTAGAAGGTTGAGCTTAGCGGTGTGTGCTTGAATCCCGGAACTTGGGAGGCAGGGACAGGGGGGTCCTTGAGGCTCACTAATTAGGTGACCTAGCTTAACAATGGCAAGCTCCAAGTCTGACCAAGAGATGTTTCAAAAGTAAGGTCGATTGCTGGGGGGTGGGGTGGGGGCAGCAGCGGCGGCGCCACATGCCTTTAATCCCAGCACTCGGGAGGCAGAGCCACCGGATCACTGTGAGTTCGAGGCCAGCCTGGTCTACAGAGTGTGTTTCAGGACAGCCAGGGCTACACAGAGAAATCTTGTCTTGAATAAGAAAAAGAATAAGAATAAGAGGAGGAAGAGGAGGAGAAAGAAGAAGAAGAAGAAGAAGAAGAAGAAGAAGAAGAAGAAGAAGAAGAAGAAGAATAATGCAATGTCGTAGAACCAGTCAGTGACATGGGGAACATGAACATGAGAGGCCATGGCTTTCCGACCAGCATCAGCCACTGAGCTTTGCCACACTGAAGTCTGTGCTGTGAGTCTCTCTCCGTCTCCTTCCCTGGAGGAGAGGGAGGGTATTTCTGGCCCACCTCAGGCCCCTCAGCCAAATCTCCCATGGCGGCCAGCTACAACCCTGTCTCCTCTCCTGCTTCATCATGCACAGGCTGGTACTGCATCATTTTCACATCCTCTGAGATTTAGGCCAATACCTAGTCTCAGCGTCACCCCAGCCACTAGGCAAGCTGGAGATGCCCAGGAAAGGTGTACCCTAAGGTGTGGACAGGCTCCAGGGTGTGGGGAAGAACAAAAACCCTCTAGCTCAGCTTCTGAGGCACCCCCCCCCTTCGGTGGGGAAGCTTATAATCAACTTCTCTTCAGAGTGGAGCAAACTCCAATGATCAAAGAGGCTCACTAAACGCAAAGGGACCAGACACTTCCTCAGTGATCTCAGGGCTTTGGGACAAGGAAGAAACTGGTCCTCCAAGGGGTGGAGTGTTTGGGAGTGGCTAAGAAAATGTGTTTTAGAAATCAAGCACTTTGGTTTTGGATGCCTCTTCACCCATTACTAGCTAAGCAAATGGAGGCACCCTTTGTGATGCTCTGTGTATTTACCTTCCAAGTACAGATGACTCTTACCTCCTTAAAGGACCAAATGAGATGAAACATGGTAAGTGCTTCATCTAAGTCCCCAGTATAAGTAAGCCCTCTTGCTAAATTAGTTTTAACTCATATTTCTTTAAGACTTCAGGTTTTTTTTTTCTGTTACAATTCCGTTTTTTGTACTGTCTATTGGGGATATTTTATTTGTACTGAAATGTGATTTTATTTGTATGTTAATAAATAAAGTTGCCTGGGGGTCAGAGCTAATAGCAAGGCATTCGTGGCGCATGCCTTTAATCCCAGCACTTGGGAGGCAGAGCTAGGTAGATCTCTGTGTGGTCAAGGATACAGCCAGTATTGGAGACACACGCCTTTAATCTCAATACCAACCATAGAAAATCTGGAGGTCTGTACAAACAGGCAGTGATGAGGTGGTCATGTGGTTGGGTTTACAACCAATGAGAAGGCAGAACAGAAAGTCTATATAAAGACAAACACACAGGAAGTAGGTCTCTCTTGGCTGAAGAGGCTAGCTGCAGCAGACGCGTAAGGCTCTTAGCTCTAATCTCTTGGCTTTCTTCTTTGCATTGGTTCTGTGTTTCTTATTTAATAAGATGGTTGGTTACATCTACACTGTCGTGCTAAGATCAGTCAAATGGGTAAGACAGGACAAGAGACTTAAGAAAAGGCTCGGCTGGGTCACAGAGAGAAGTTAAGATTAAAGAACATTCTAGGGGAAGTCTGTCCTTCTGGGACAGGAATCAGGATGTGGTGTTCTAGATTCCCAGTCCAGAATTGTCCTGGTGTTACTACAGGACACTGGGAATATTTGGGGGACGTTTAGTTTGGAGATGCTAGACAAGAGAAGAACCCAGGTCTCTTGGGTTGACACTGTGTCACGGGCAGGAATCAGGACAAGGTAGATTTCTAGCTGTGGCTGTGACTAACTTGGTGGGAGGGACCAAGAAAAGGACGAAGATTCTTCTACCAATGGGGCAGTTGGTAGCCACGGTTGTTTCTCCATTCACAGATTTTTGTGTTTGTTCTTGGGCTTGTTTCATTTTTTGCCTCTTTCAGTGTGAAGATCTGGCTTCAAGAGTCCTTAGGTTACCCAGTTGCTATGGCAACTCCAGGTAAGCCTAAGACTGCCTTTTTTTCCACTCACCCATAACCAGGTATCCCAGCCACTGAGCAGGAAGAAATATATACAGCATCTCGTGGCAAAGACAGCCCCATGCTGGGCTGGAGTTTGCTGTTCTGGAATGCCAAAACAAGGAAACAGTAAAACACCAGCCTTAGGGCACAGTTTATAGTTGTTTTCCTTTATCGAGACTCATGGTGATTAAGAGCTTGGCTCTCCTCCTAGACAGTCTTGGCTTTATCTAGGCTCTGGCAGTCTGTGTGACCTTGATCAACTTGTCGACCCCTCTAAGCTGCGTATGCCCATTCCTTTGTCCATTCAGTATTTATGTACTATGTTTCATCTTCTAGATGGTAGGCATAAAGTTCCCCGGTAGAGAAAGACAATAAATCCGATAAGCAAGTCCATTGTGTCTGCCTAAGATATGCTGTCATGTGCTGGGGAGAAAATAGTCACAGAAAGGGAAAAGAGATGACGGAGGAGGACAAGGCAGACTGAAATTCTAAACAGGATGGTGTGGCGATAATCTTCATTGTCAAGTTGACTGCTTTTAGAATCACCATGGAAACACACCTCTGGGTGTGTTTATAAAGTCATTTCCAGAAATGCTTAACTTGAGGGAAGACCCATCCTGAGTGTAGGTGGCAGTACCCCAACAGCTTGGGACCCAGAGTGTCTGAGGAAGGAGCTGAGTATGAGCATTTATCTCTCTCTGCTTACTGCCTTTGGAAGCAGTGTGACCAGATGCTTCATGTTCTCACTGCTCTGCCATCCCTGCTGTAATGGACCGGATTCCCTGGAACTCCCTGGTGGCTCATCTTGGTCTCCCACTTGAGTGGATCTAGAATCAAGTAAAATTCTTGTATTTTGTCAGAGCGACTATGAAAGTCACTGTATTCCATAACCAATAGCTACAGAAGCCCTCTGAAGAAGGGTATTTAAATTAAGATGTGAGGCAGGCAAAGGAATAAGCCATGTGGATAGATGTGACCGAGAAATTGAGTGCAAAGGTTCCAAGGCAGAAATGTGACGGACATATTTCAGGAGAACCAAAGACGTGGGTGTGTTAGGATTGAGTAAGTGAGAGGAAGGAGAATAGAAGAGGTCAAAATAGGGGTGAACAGTGGGGAAAGGGGTGAGGCAAGGGTTATGGACCATCGTAAGGGCTTGGCATTCATGGATGAGATGGGTAGTCTTGCATGTTTTGAGCGAGAGATTATGGAGACTTTCTTAGTCTCTAAGCCCTTCTTCTTGTCTCCTTCAAAGGACATGATCTAACTGGCTTCTCTACTGGAGACAGACTAGAGGGGAATAAAGCAGAAGCTGGAGATAGAAGGCCACTGCCATAATCCAGGTAGAGGAGGAATGTGTTTGAGACCACATGGTACCAACACAAAACTGAAGAAATACAAAATCCAGATGCATGAAATACATGTTGAGGTCAGTGGGTGGATTAGATGTGGTATGTGAGCAAGACAGGAAAGTAGAGGCCAATGCTAATTTTGACTTGAGCATTGGGAGGAATGGGAGAGTTGCTTCTAGTGGAATTGAGACTGAAAAGAGTGGAGCTTGGAGTGAAGAGTGGGAGCCCGCTTTTGAAAGGATCAACCATGAGAGGCCATCAGCTATGGAGTGGGAACGCACAAGAAGAACTGCAATGTGCATTAGGCTGACATCCGGGGCTGAGACCAGCTAGGAGCCTGAGACTCATCAGCAGTGAGGTGGTGTCCAGATCCACCACTTAGATGAGATAACCAAGGTGGTCAGCATACGTCAGAAAAGGAGAGGCACCAGGTCTGATCCCGGTGAACGACCATGTTTAGAAGTCAGAAGATGTTGGGAACCCGCAGAAGAGGCTGAGGCGAGAAGGCTAGCCAGGTCAGAGAACACGGCATTCTGAAAGCTGAGGAAGAATACAAAGTGTGCTAAGACAAGGGGCCATCAGCCTTGTCGAACGTTGGTGGATCAAGTTAGACGAGAACCAAGACTTATCTGAAAATCTTGCAAACTTCACTTCTGATTCGTCATCCCCATTTTCTAGGTGAAATATGGGGGGAAAAAAAAGCAGTTGTGAGCTGAGCATGAAGGTGAAGGGAGAGTTATCGAAGGGCTGAGATCCGGATAAAACACCAGGAGAGCTCCAGGGAGATTTTATCAAAACAAATTGCCTCATCTGTGAAACCAGGGGAGCAAGGGAGCAAGCCGGCACTTACTCGGCTTAACTGGAGGCCAATATGGGAGGGTTACAAGAGGGGGTTGCAAACTTGCTTATTACACCATTTTCCCACCTCCTTCAAATATGAATTTCCTTCCTTCGTTTCTTCTTCTTTTCTATACTGCTCTCTTCACTGTCTGTAGAGCAGGTCTGTAGATGTGATGCCGTCTGCCACCTCAGCACAGTGAGGTTAGTAATGATTGCTCCCACTTCATGAGTGAAGATAACCAATGAAGAGAGTTTGTTACGTGCCCATGAGAATGGAAGAGTTGGGCTCTGAACTAGTTCTGTTCATCAGACTGCCTCAGTTACCCAAATCATCTTCTTCCACACTGGTACTGTTGCCTTTGTCTTGTCTTCCACCCACAGCAGCCTGTCTTGAAGACCCTTAACTTTCCTGCCCTGATAAGAGAGATGAACTTGTTGGATCCCCATTGACACCTAAGCGCGAGGACATGCACCCTAGTCCTCTTTCCTGCATCTCCATCTCTGAAGTCAGTTCTGGGCCACAGTCATTGGCTATTCATTGATGTATGTGTGGTGGGGGACAGGTCAAAATAGAATCTCACTTCCTCTCCACTCCTCCCTCATGCTTCCAACCTTAGTAGGGAGGAGACATTTGCTGAGAAAGAGTTAAGAGACAAAGATTTTCATAAGCAGAACAGCCCACTAAAGCTTGCTCTGAAAGTCTATATTAGTAAAGGAAAGTCTGGTGGTCTTGTGGCTGTTCTGCTATGAAAAACCACAGGACCTAAACTTTAAAGTCAGAGTTTCCCCTCCAGGCTAGAACTCTGTATTGTGATAGGGAGGGATGGGTATAAGGGTAAGAATTAGGTCATAGGGGTTGTGTGTGTGTGTGTGTGTGTGTGTGTGTGTGTGTGTGTGTGTGTGTTGGGGACATGGAGATGCCAAAGAAGATGGAGACTTCCTAGTGTCTGACCTAGGTAGCATTAAGCCCTCACATTCTGGGACCAGCAAACAGTGAGGACTATCAATAACACACACACACACACACACACACACACACACACACACTCACACTCACACATACACACATACACCTCTGACTATAGGCGTAACAAACAATATCATGGGCCCCAAACAACATCATGGGTCTACAATATCGATCAGTTGCTGGTATCGTCATCTTCCAGGTTTGTGGAAAAAGACTGAGAGAGGAAGAGACAAAACCCAAATAGGGTTAATGAACACAAGAACAAAGCTAGGATAACCTGGAAAATCCCAGTGTCTTCTTCCATCAGGACAGCAGGCAATCATTTCCTCATTCTCCAGACTGTGGGAGTCAATGTATTCTGGCATCGGGAGCAAGACAAAAATGACTCTTCATGATGGCCTCCTTGCCAGCCGACTGTGAAGGATGAAGGGAAGGGAGGGTGATGACCTCCAAAGATACCCCAAGACCTGAAAATCCATCATTGTTCACAGACAAGCCATTCTGAATTCTGTGCATTCTGTAGGTGACAGTGTATGAACAGCTCTGTTTTCTGAAGAGGGTCTGTTAGCTCCACCACCCGTCCATACTCCCTTCCCAGACAGACCATACTTTTCTCAATGGATCTAAGGCCAAATCTTGGCTTCAAGGGACCAACAGCATGCCAATAATAGCAGAGAGGAATTATGAATTGTTGTGAGATAATTTGATCTAACGAAGAGAGAAAAGGAGAGTCAAAGCCCGATAAGCCGGAGTTATCTATATGAAATCCAATTAACCTACAAAATTATTTCAATTTCTATTCTCATCCCAACCTCTTACCCTCAGAAACACACAGACACCTACACACAAAGCCTCACACATATAATCTACTTCTATCTTCATGGTAAGTGTCCTACTCTATCTGCTCATCATCTCAAAAACAAAACGAAAGGAATGCTCAAAGGGACAAAGAAGGGAAGCAGACAAACCCGAGCAGACGAGCCCAAGCCGTCCAAACGGCAACATTCATTATCCTGGTAATTATTTCACCACTGCCCTGCTTCTCTCCCTGTAATTTAACTGGTATAAGACAAATGCACCTATTCCCCCTAACAGCTTCTAAATTTACTCAACTGCTACTAGAGAGAAGGACTTCACCTCCCAATAATTGAATTTAAATAACATCCGATTCTGTGACGTCAAACATGATCTGCATAGTACACAAACCACAGGACTGGAGGGCTGGCGGGAAGAAGGAAGGTCATCCTTAACGTGCACATTCATAACTGTGTCCAGATTCCCAACAGCCTGAATGTGTACTCTAATGTCTGTTTGTCTTTCTGTCTAACTCATCTTGCCATCACTATCGTTACCAAAGGGCCACAATTAAAGGCTGATCTGGCGCGTTCCTCTGCCTGGCTCAGTAGCAAAGCCTAATTTAGATAAACCTTGAGTAGCTAGAACTGGGCTATTGCATGAGGTGGCCTGGGCCCATGTCCAAGGTTCCAGGCCATTACACTTCTCAGGAAGTTTCAGAGATGCCAGGTCACTGTGTTCTCTTTTTGTTCCAGAAACCAGGCCAAATCACCTGACAGGTTACGGGGGAAGTACAAAATTGTCCGTCCACCCCCCACCCCCATGCCCGCCCTGGGCACCCCGAATCAGTCCTCCATGATCCTTATACACTAGCAGAGGGGTGTGCAGCCTCACAAACTGCGAAATTCTTACGATGCTCCTTGGAGGCACTGTGGTGAAATTCGCCTAAAATTAATTTTCCTTCTCTGTGATTAATGCATCATTTGGAGTGTTGAGGGGAGCCAGTGGAGGTTGCAGGTGCAAACGAGCTGGAATCATGCATTACTTTCTGATGTTTCCGATCAGGGCCCTGGATTCTTAGGGTCCCCCCTGACTCCTTCAAAGAACAAAAGACCTTTCCCAGTGCGATCTCAGCTTCCCCGCTCTAGGGCTGGTGCCTCTGGGTTTAAGTGGTCTCTACCTCAATCCAATGTTTCCTGCGAGTTGAGGCCGCATCAAAATCACTTGAGAAGCTTGTTCAGTACCCCCATGCTGGCTGCAACCCAAAGACTCCAACTCCACGAAGACCCACTTAGAGCAAAATTGGCTAAGACTCACTTTCTAAAGCGTTGGACCAGATACTCATTAACAAACCTTCTGCCTCCTACACTACTTTGAGACTTTTATGTACACAAAGATTAAAAATAAGCACCAAGAATTAAAACTTACTGAGGACTCATTGTGAGCCAATCCCCGTCACAAGCTTTGAAATCTGGGTTCAAATACCAATTCTCTCACTTGCTGGGTGAGAGACATTGGACAAGTTATTCCTCTCCAAGCCCCCATCTGGTCTCTGTGTCTACACCGTCATACTAGTTTCTGTTCTTGTCTTCTCTCTTCCTAGTCCCTGCCTTTGAATATGTGTCAGCAGCCAAGCATTGTCCTAAGCATCTGCCATGAATGAGGTGGTATGGCATGGTTGATGAGGCCCTTGACTCTGCCATGTGCTACTTATGTGACCGTAGGCAAGTTTTCTTCGGGGTAAAGATACTTCCTGTATTCCGAGGTTTCTTAGAAGGATTTAATGGGGTAAGACACTATGAGAACTGCTTAGAACCCATGGAACACACAGGGAGCGTTCATGGTGGCACAATAACCATGCTCTTCCATGTATGCTGTTGTGGAACATTGGTTTATCCAGGCAAAGACGCGTTACATTTGTTCACGCTGCATTTGTTAACTATACAAAGATGTGTTGCATTTGCGTTCATTCAATAAAAATAACCTGGGCTCAGAGAGGTGGGGTTAGCAACTGGTTGACAAGGAAGTAGCGGGGAGGAGCTTGCTGGGGGGCGGGGTTAGTTGGGGTGGTGTGGAAGGGAGCGGCTTCCTGGTCTGGTCGCCAGCAAAGAGAGAAAGTTAGCCGGTTGCTGTCCTAACTCTCTAAGCTCTCAAGTTTTTCACCCTAGCCTTTGAATCTCAAGTTTTATTCGAATGACAGATATTTAGTGAGAACTACCTTTAGCGGCAGCCACAGAGCCATTGTCTGGGAGAACAGAACTCCCCACCCCGCCAGGCTACAGCTTTAACTGGCGGTCGGTGGCTAGTAGTTTAAAGCATAGCCACTGTAAAACAACAGTGTAGTCACCTGTACTGAAACTTTTCACACCCTCACTGAAGGAGGCAGTCACCAGCTCTACAAAGGAGAGCGCTCTGTCTTGAAAGTAGAGTTCACCAGCTTGAAACCTGTGGACCCGAAGGTGCTGTTAGCCAGGAATATGAGATTAGGCGGTAACTTGCCGGGAAGCTTGGAGTTTCCAGGTGTTGGATACCCACCCTGGCATTCTGAGAGGAGAGAAGAACCAAGCCGGGGCCCCAAGTCCTTGTTCACCCTCCTGCCTCCATGGCCCTCCTCTTTTCAGGACCAACGCTTCCCCACCCAAGTCTTCCTTTCATATTCATGAATTCTACCTGCTGTGTCGGTGGCTTGGGGTAAGTACTAAGTTATGGATGGTCACGGTCAGGATTCTTTCCCTTTCCTGGTTTGGGTTCAGTTTCGATCTTCTGTGTTCATGGGAAAACTGGAGGATAGAGGAAGCAAGGGCAAGGCAAAGGGCTATAAAAAAGGAAGAAGACTGGCCATGATCAAAAAGTGTGCTCTATTCACGCATGAAAATTGTAGCGGGAGCCACTAGTTTGTATAATTAATATGCATTAATAATTATAATTAAAAAAAGGAATTTAGCAATAAAAGAGAATTAAGAGAAAGATTTTTGCCTTGTAATCTTCCGCATGCTTTTTAAAGAGATTACAGTAAGCCTGTCTGTTGTTTGTCCATTCTTCCTGTATACCTGACTTCCTCCTCAAACCAGCCTCAATCATACTGCACTGAGATCAATGGTTCTCGACCTTCCTAATGCTGCAACCCTTTACTACAATTCCTCATGTTGTGGTGACCCCCAACCATAAAATTATTTTCGTTGCTACTTCATAACTGCAATTTTGCTACTGTTGCAAACTGTAATGTAAATATCTGATATGCAGGACATCTGATATGTGACCCTGAGGTTGAGAACCACTGACTTAGACAGATCAACCTGAAACCCAGGAGAGGTGTTGGCCTCCCCTAGGATGCTGCAGTGAGACAGAAAAGATTCTGCCCTGAGCCCTGTCCGGATTCTATGCTCCCAAGAGCAAGTCCCACATCCCGGCGGGACTGGGATGCCCATGCCAGCGTCTGCTGCAAACCCAGCGAGGCTCTTTTCACACCTCTCAGGAAAGCGTACTATTCCTGAAATCTTGGCTGCAGCTCCCTGTCAGCAGAAAGCATGCTAAGCGAATTTGAATGACTCTGGCATGTGAAGAGACTCCAGGCTGCTGGCTCCATGCTTCTGTGAAGCAGCTCCAAGTCGCTGGGGCTGTTGTTATCTTGGCAATTTTATTTTCTGTTTCAAAGAATCCTATAGTCCTTACTTCTCTCTCTCTCTCTCTCTCTCTCTCTCTCTCTCTCTCTCTCTCTCTCTCTCTCTCTCTCTGTGTGTGTGTGTGTGTGTGTGTGTGTGTGTGTGTTGGGGGGTGACTTAAAGGTATTCTTTCCTACCCCAGCCTCTGGTTAGACTGCCCCTAATCCCAACAAATAGAAGGAATCCAAGAGCCTCTCTTGCTTACCAGCACCTCCCAATGTCCTCTTTGAACATAGAAACCTGTATGGGGCATAGCTAATAGTGGACCAGGTGTAGGGATACAGCGGTGTGGGGGGACATTTACAGATCAGCACTGTTTCCCTCTAAGGACTGAGGACAGTCACCTTTCATGCACATACAGTAGCCTTGGGTAGAACACCACCTCTTAGTCCTCGTGGTGAAAATGCAAGATGTCCCCAGCCCAAGAACCATTCTCACGTGATGACACACACTCCAGACCCAGCCAGTGTCTCAGCTCTTGGCATGGTATTTTCTGCCTGTGTCTCACTTCATTGGGGGCTGATAAATAAAGTATAACTCCCTTTTACAGGCTTCCAATCTCTGTTAGATGACCAGGCCGTTCGGCGAGCACTTGTGACTGGCTCTTCTCAGACGTTTCTGGGACTTGGTGAGCCAGCCCACCTGCTTCTTCGTGGACTTTATGATTGTCTGACAGTTCATTCACTTTCCCCTCAGCCATCATCCATCTAGGCTGAGAGGCCCTATATTTAGATCCCATTCTCACATCATTGATCATTTCAGCCACTTTTTATAGACCCTTGATGGTCTTTAGGTTTTGAAGGCAAGTTTTCCAACTGCGTCTATGTTCCTGCTCAGAGGCTGGGATGGGAGAGGAAAGCGGTATCTTAAAACCGTGTAATGATTGATTACAAATTAAAATTTCCTCTAACTAAAGCTCCCCCATCACTGCCCCCCAAACAGGGACATAATATACAGCCTATTTTTAACTTGTATTTTCCAATCATACCTGTTCTATAAGAATCCCCCCAGTGATTTCCTGATCTCACAAATCATGTCCAGGTGTCCTTAGGAGAGAATCCTGGAATAGAATCACTCCTTCAAAGGGCATGGGCATTTCTAAGGCCATGGACACAGGTTGCCATGCTAGTCTTCAAACATGATCCTGCTGTTCACTAACACCAGAGTCAGTGTTTGCTGCTGTTACTCCATACTCAAGGCTGTGCCCCATCTCCATATTCTCCGAGCTATCGGTTGAGGATACTATAGCCATGACTCCAGAAAGAAGCCTCAGGAAATGCGGATGCTCTGTCTCTGTACCTTTCTTTGGCACGGGGCAGATTCCAGCTGTAAGACTCGGGCAGTGAGCAATGCGAGTGAAGGAAGTCTAGGAAAGGAGGGACTATTTCATCCACGAAAGGAGCACAACATACCTAGGCAGGGGAAACAAGGCAGGATCTCAGCCTGAGGGGATTGCCTTCTCGGAGGAACAGACAGAAGGCAGAGCTGATTTGAGAATGCCTACCCAGATTCCAAGATGGCAGCTATAGGGGTAAGCATTTGAGATGAAAGCATTTGGAATATGGAAGACCTGCCAGCCAGATAAGTGCCCACAATTACCCTTTACAATACCCAGATTCAGAGATTATTACAGTCTTCCCAGTAAAAAGCCTCATGTGACTGAGAGCCTGTGGTTAAAAGGTATTTTAATGGACCTGTGTCTTCCCCTGCAACAATTCCAGCCTTTTCTCTTTTTCCTTATGAATGGACAATGCCTAAACTCTGCCATTTATGAGCTCTGTCAGTCAACCCTAGCTGCTAACTATGCTTCTGCATTAGCACCCTCAAATCAAAAACTTAAACAACCACTCACAATTCTTCACAAATCTACAAAGTAGTTGAACGGTTCACCTGATACGGTTTGGCTGATCTTGACTGGATGTATTTCAAGGTCTCTGAATGGGCTAGACGTTGGCTGACCCAGGATGGGATGACCCCACTCAGATCCATGTGTCTTATATCATCTAGTAATACTGCCCAGCTTGTTGGCGTGATGCCGAGAGTTCCCACTGGCAAGAGAGGGCAGGACTTAGTCATCTCTGCTTTCATCAACTGTGCCGTGGGTCCACCACCCAAAGCAAGTCAGGTAGTTCTTTGGGAATGGATGGATGTGAATGGCCATAGCCAGAAGGAAGTGACAACAGAGAGGCCATTAATACAATCGCTCCACCACGTTAGATGGCCTTGGACAATTTCCTTCACTTGTACCTTAGTCCCATTATCTGTAAAAGTGCAGTTTTATAACAATTTCTCATTCTACTATATATAAAATGTGTGCCACATGATAAAATTACATTTTTATTCATTTCCTTCTCTCTTCATTTTCCATCATTTGAACTTTCTTTCCTTAAGCAAATGATCTTGATACATTACTTTCTGCATTCAGAGGTCTAATAGAACACTAAATGTTAGGTCTATGGCTTCTGTTGAATCCTCAGCTCTACCTGAGAGATAACGGGCCCCCAGCTCATCCTATTGATCTTGATTGGGGATATTAAAAAGAAGAGTCAAGAAGACTCTCCTCTTTTACTCCGGGGAACATCCGGTCCAGGGATGGTCTCTTGGTTCTCTGATCCAACTCTGCCACTAAGAGTGAGATATGAAGGGTTAACACATTTGGACTTGCTTGGGACTCTGAGTATAGGCAACAAGAGAGGAAACCTTCCATTTCCGAATTTAAATATGGGCTTGGGGGTAGAATAAATATTCTGGCCTCCCCTTAGCTGATCATGCTCTACAAGAGACTAATTGCAGCCAGCCAGTCCTGCTGAGGGGACCCAAAGCTGCCAGCTCCCTTGCTGGGAATGAAATAGAACTGTAATTGGCTGTGAAAGCATCATGGCAGGAGGTGCAGGGAAGGGTTGATCCTCACCCCCAAAGCAGGTGAGAAAAGCTTTGAGGGAAGGCCCAAAGGAGGTACATGGTAGCAAGCACCTGCCACACTTAGAGGTCATCTTGTCCCTGGACTATAGCCAAGGTGAAGGACCTTCTCATACAGCACACTCTTGGGTGCTTACCACAAGAACACCAAGCTTCTAAACCTTCTCCTCCTTGCTTCTGACTTTCCCTGGAAGAAGGAACACTCAGCAACTGTCACTAGTGTAACCACTCTTGTACTTCAGAGAGCGCTCCAAACACAAGCATCACCTCGGAGTGTGTGCGCACATGCCTATGGGCTAGCATGCCTGTGTGCTAGCATGCCTGTGTGCGCACATGCCTATGGGCTAGCATGCCTGCGGGCTAGCATGCCTGTGTGCTACCATGATGTGTGGTTCATTTGTGTGTTTCTGTGGTTTGAAGCAGTGGTCCCGCATTCCTCCACGACTGTCTCAGAGAGACATTAATACTTTCCCACTCAAATAAATGAATGTGATGGTGACTGGGGAAAGACTTGTTCTGGGTGGTGTGTGTGTTCTCTTATTGCAATTCCCGGAACACATGTAACAAAGGATGACAAGTGAAGGTCAATACATGTGTCCGTGACAAGCAAGACAATTCAAGCTTTCTCTCATGAATGTCCATATGGTTTTCAGGGACAGTTAGGCAGGTTGGTTAACGTCTTTGTGTCTTATTTCCTCACCAACAGGATGAGAGTGACAATAGTACTTATCTGATAAAACTGTAAAGAATAATGGGATGGAAAAAAGGAATAGTGTGATGGAAAGGTGCTTCGGACAGAGCAGAGACTCAACTGTGCTTCGCAGTCACTCAGAGTGAATATAGGTACAAGGAAGCGGGACTAACGAACTAACGATCGACCCGCCTAGAAACTGTTGACTTAGTCCTGTAGCGAACCTTGCAAAAACCAAGGCTGAGCTGTGAAAAACACACAGGTGCAGGCGGCCCTTTCAGAAAACTCTTCTTAATGAGATGAAAATTCAGAATTTTCGAGGAAACCTTCATTGATTGATATTTTAAAACTCAAAGCAATGAACCATCATTTATAACTGCTAAGCAGATTTATGTTTATTGTGCATTTGGACTTTTATTGTCAAACTTTTATTGAAAAGTCATCATAAATTCAGTTAGGAAGGGGAGCATTTCCTTTAAGGGGACCGTTGAAATGGCATTTTGTAACTTACAAAGGAATGACAAGCTTCTAATTTGTAACAAAAAATAAATAAAAAGGAAAGGAAAGCACATTTAGTTCCATTTTTCCTTCTCAATGTCCTTGTCCCCATTTATACTTCATGAGGAATAAGACATCTCTCTGGTATAAGCTCAGAATGTACCAATGAAAATAGAATGGTCAGAATAGACAATATGAATGACCAAGCAGTGCACCCTCTCTGCAGCAGTGATGACTTCAACCCCGCCCCCCAGAAGCAGAGTGGTGTCCGTAGCTTTAGGAAGAGCCCAAGGAAGAGGGCATTGAGTCCTGTCCTTTGTAAACAAAACAGGCCTTTCAGTATTAGAACCAAACTTTTACAAGTTAAGAGTTGTGGCATACACCTGTAATACCAGCAGCTGGAAAGCTGAGACAGGAGGACCACAAGTTCACGGCCAGTCTGGGCTACGTACTGAGATCTTGACTCTAAACTTAACAACAGCAGGGCTAGGGAGAGGGTTCCGTGGGTAGAGAGCTGGTTGTGCAAGCATAGGATGCGAGTGGGGATCCCGAGGACTCACATAAAAGCCAGGCACAGAGAGGCATGCCTGTGACCCTAAATGGAGACGGGCAGACCCCGGGGGCCTCCTGGCCAGCTGTTACAGCCATCGTGAGGAACTTGGGCTTTGGTGCGAGACTCTGCATCAAAAAATAACACAACAAACAGTAAAGGAGAAGACTTGATGTCAAACTCTGGCTTCCACTCACTCGCATGCACACATGTGCCCCCTCATACCCGTGAAGACAGAGGAAGGGAAGGGTATGGTAAGAGAGGAAAAGAACGAGCCATTCCTTTTCTAAACCCGGTCCTCAGACCACACTTCTGTGATCTTCAGGCCACTTAAAGAAGTCATGTGCCACACAAAGCAGTTCACCACCTCAAGGAATGAATCTTCTCACCCTTGCCCCTTGGGTAATAGGTTTAGGGGGAGCGGGTCTGTGAAGAGCCTACAGCTTTCCTGCTGTCCAAGGCACTGAAACAAAATAGATCTGTGATCCTTGGTTGGCTGGGAGTGAGGCTATGGGTGACATGAAGGCCTCAAGGGTGCTGATGCCCTAAGGGGGCACATCCCTGGTGGCATAAGGGATGAGGATCCTCTGGGAGCATGTGATGATGGTTCCTCTTCATTGTCAGCTTGACTGCATTTAGAATCACCATGGAAACACACCTCGGAGTCTGTCTGAGGGTGTTTCCTGAAAGGTTTAACTGAAGAGGGAAGACCCACTTTGGATATGGGCAGCAGCATCCCAGGAGTCAGCAAGCTGATTGCCGGCATGCGTCTCTCTACTTCCTGACTGTCACATGATGTGGCCAGCTGCCTCATGCTCCTGCCTCCGCAGCTTACCTGCCACGATGAACTGTATCCCCTTTACATAAACTTTTCTGCCCTTATGTTGACTCTTCTCTGGTATTTGGCGACAGCAACAACCTAGGTAGCTGATACAGAGCTGTGGACAAAGGCTTGGCTTTCAGTCCAGCCCCTCCACCTGCTGCACGGGAAAGACCATTTCTCTTTCTAAAGCTGCCATCTATTTATTGGTCAAAAGGAAGTGTCGGATTAATCATCTCTACTAGTCTCTGGCTGTTTCTGACTTTTTAAGAATCTATAAATTATACAAAAAGGTTCACAGATGGAAAAAACGGCCTAACGGCAGACGCCAGGAACTGCTTGCCGATAAACTAGGCCAGAGGCAGAGAGGCAGGGGTGCTTTGTAATTGAAGTGAGCACGTTGCTGGGCAGCTCAAGAGGTCACCTGGAAGTGGCACCAACAGCCACTTGTACCCATCCCAGAATACTGAAATAGGGGGCTTGAGAGACAGAGAGAGAGAGAGAGAGAGAGAGAGAGAGAGAGAGAGGGAGAGGGAGAGAGAGAGAGAGGATATAGCGTTGTGTAACTATAACGTAGCAATGGAGAGAGGGGGGAGGGAGGGGGAGGAAACAACATAGGAACAGAAGGGGAGAGAGGAATATTCAGGGCACTGGAAAGAACCGTTCCCCAGATTGCAAAGGTGTGTTTCTAGTGTGTTTTTATTGCTCACTCAAAATCCCTTTTCAAAGCACCCGACTCACTTGGTCATGCCCAAGGTCACTAAGCAGGCACCTCAGCTTTTGTTTGGCTTTTCTGCTGTGTAAGATCCTAGACTGAGCTCCCTTGACATGGAAACATCGGCACTGTAGATATTGAAAAGAAGCCTCTCTACTGTAAACACAATCAGCTTCTCAGGAGGTTTCTTGGCCTGAATATCGTCACCTAGAGTAAGAGGTTATTGAATGGGATTCTAGGCGTGTTAAATTTATCCCTGTATCTCCCAGAGAAGAACAGCTGCAGAGAGATGGAGACAAAGCTCCTATTGTGGTTGGCTCTTTCTCCCCCTAATTCTCCCCGACACCCTCCTCTAGCAATGGAGAGGTGTTACTTTAAAGATGCATGTGTTGTATGACCAGGTATTTTTGTTTTAATTCTGTCTTGGTCTTCACTCTACAAACCTCCAACAGCTAATTATGTCTTAGCCCCTAAGATGGTAGAAAATACTTATGGACTCCATGCAAGTACTCAGCTCAGTATCTAAGTACCTCATGTATGCATTCATGGTCATTAACTAACCTCTCAGTGGTGGGGAGCCTGTACCTCACAAGGCCACTCATTGCATTTAAAAAAAAATAGTTCTAGCTATCCAATGCTTGCTGGAGGGATGGACAAATATTTGTGGTGATGTATTGTGTACCCTAATAAAGCTTGCCTGAAGATCAGAGGACAGAGCCAGCCACTAGATTAGACATAGAGGCCAGACAGTGGTGGCACATACCCTTAATCCTATCACTTGGGAGGCAGAGATCCTTCGGGATCTCTGTGAGTTCAAGGCCACACTGAAAACAGAGCCAGGCAGTGGTGGCACACACTTTTAATCCCAATATTGGGGAGCACACATGCCTTTAATCCCAGGAAGTGACAGCAGGGCAGAGAAAGTTATATAAGGCATGAGGAAACAGGAACTAAAGCAGTTCAGCTGAGACCCTTTCGGGTGAGGACTCAGAGGATTTCAGTCTGAGGATTTGTGGAGCTGGTAATAGGTGGTGGCTGTGGCAGGCTCTGTCCCCTGGTCCTCAGGCAAGCTTTATTAGGGTACACAATATCTCACCACAGATATTAGGTTGTGAGAAGCAGGAGAGCAGGGCTATCTGTAAGGTGTGGCAAGGAGGTAGTATTAAAAATTTGGAGATGATGAAATGACATAGCTATCTTTGCTTGGATAGAAAGGGGATAGGCATAAGATCAGGGATGTACACTGGCTCTATCTGAATGTGCACATGGTCATGGTATATGTCCTGACCGCTCTTTCCATTGCTTCTGCAAGCATTTCTCTGATCAGCTGTCCTACATCTGTCTTCTGGGATAAAGTCTTATTCATGTTTGCCATGAGCATCATCCTGTACTTACTCTAAGCCTCAAACAAATAAACAAACAAACAAACAAACAAAAAACTGGAAGAACAGAGAAAAGGGAGAGAAGAGAAGGGTTACATGGGACAAAAAAAACCAAACTGATATTTTTAGGAACCACTAGAAGACTAAGAAAACTGATGAAGGCTTCACGTTGTCCCAGCCAAACTGGCACACCATCTTAGTTAGGATTTCTGTTGCCGTGAAGAGGCACCATGACCACAGCCACTCTTAGAAAGAAAACATTTAATTGTGGTGGTGGTGGTTTACAGCTGCAGAGATTCAGTCCATTATCATCATGGCAGGAGTGTGGTAGCTGGGAGTATGGCAGCATGCAGGCAGACATGGTGCTGGAGAATTCTACATCTTCCAGGCAACAGGAGGCCAGTTGAAACACTGGGCAGTATCTTGAGCACATATGAGACCTCAAAGCCCACCTTCACAGTGACACACTTCCTCGAACAAGGCCATACCTACTCCAACAAAACCACATCTCCTGATAGTGCCAGTCCCTTTGGGGGCCATTTTCTTTCAAACCACCACACACACATATAGGTAGACTGCAAGACAAAGAACCCGGATGTGTGCACCTTCAATCTTCTATCTCTCAGCCTGAGGTGAAGTCATCATGACCATGAAGAAACCGAGCAGTTTATGCTGGAGGCTGTCTTACGTTGTTCTGACCGCACTCACCCATCCAGGGGTGAGCGGCATTTCCAGTCACTTCCATTTTCTTTGTGTCTGAGTCACACGGAAAAGTGACGCTGTACAGACCTCAAAGAACAGCAAGACAGAGGGTCCTCAATATCTTATCATGGCTTCCACCATCTAAACATGTCTCCATTCTTACCAGGATATCCCAACACACCTACCTGACCACACCACATTGCTCTTTTACCAAAGCATCTTTCATAGTGATCATGGTTCTTGCTGTCACCCTCCTTATCACTGAACAAGCTTTCCGTTCTCATCATTTGGATATCCAAACTGATATGCTTAGGAACTCTCAAAAGACTCACCGAGAAAGCTGACGGAAGGGGTGGAAAGGTCCCATGGTGTCCCAGCCATACTGGCACACACACAGGCGTTTGATTCCCAAGGCACTTTCTTTCCATTTAAAAGTTTTGGAATTACCATTGTGTATATGTGAGTGCATGGTATGTGCATGGCTGTATGCGCCACAGCGTGTACATGGATATCAGAGGACAGCACTGTGGAGTCGGTTCTAGGTCTGGGAGGCAAGCTAAGCCATCTTGCCAGCCCATTTCAGTGTATTTAGGTTTTGTATTTACATGTGTACAGTTTTAATCAGAAGTATAGCTACATTTGAAAATTCTCATTGAGACTGTATTTTCCAAAAGGACTTTTCTAAAGTCAATTTAATTTGTGATCTCTCTCTCTCTCTCTCTCTCTCTCTCTCTCTCTCTCTCTCTCTCTCTCTCCCTCTCTCCTCTTTTAAAGTATGGAGTGGTTTAAATTATTTCCAGAGATGGCAAGATGGCTCAGTGGAAAAGGTGATTGTTGCCAAACCTGACAACCTGAGTTCAATCCCTGGGACCTACATGGTAGAAGCAAAAAACTGATTCCCAAAAGTTGTACTCCAACATACACAGACACATTACAACACACTGAGGCCCACACATGTATACACACACACACACACACACACATTATAACACACTCAGGTCCACACACATTATAACACACTCAGGCCCACACACATATACACACATACACATTATAACACACTTAGGCCCACACACATACACATATACATTATAACACACTTAGGTCTGCACACATGCACAAAAAATAGGGAAATAAAAAGTATGAAAAAAATAACTGTTCCCATGTTTCCTAAAATTTTTCACTGAGATAAATTCATAAAGCTTCATTTTACCAGCAAAGTAAGCATTGACTAATATATTGGATAAGTCCCTCTCTTTTTGACCCACATTAAATACACTATTTATAGCTTGATCATGGAATACTTTGTTCTATCATTTTGTTATTCTTACATATTTAATATTTTTCTATGTCATAGTTTACAGATATGAATTTTGCAAAGTGGTTGTAATCTGTCAGATTGTTAATAAGTCGTGTAACTTCTGCTGAGGGCAGCCTTAGCTATTTAGTTGAATAGTGTATTAAACACTTCTAAACACGAAGTGAAGATGTCTGCCGCTTCATAGCACGGGCCCGTCATTAACTGATGAGAGTGCTCGACGGACTCCTGTGACTCCTGTGTTGAGAGGGGGATCTCATTATCCCCATTTCATGGTAATGAACTGGGGGAGAAGCGGGGTCATTCGCCTGGTGCCACGCAGCAGCTACGTGATAGATGGGAACTGAAAACTAGGTCTCTGAGTGTGAATAGTTGGTGTTTTCCCATACCTTGGCATCTCTGGCTTCGTTCATAAATACGCTGTGTTTATTGGCTTCTCACACATCTCTAACATCTATAACACATTTATTAAACATCCTTGGCTCTTGACTAACTCCTGTTTTCTCTCTCTCTTGCCCTCCTACCCCCTAACACACACACACACACACACACACACACACACACACACACCACCACCACCACACACGCACTACACCACACACACACATACCACATACACTACACATACATACACACACACCACACACATACTCATACACACACACATACACACCACGCACACACACCACACATACATACTCATACACACACATACATACCACACACACCACACACATACACACACAAACACACACATACCACACACACACACCACACATACATACACACACCACACACATACACACCATACACACACCACACCACATACACACTACACCACACACACACACACACACACACATACACGCACACCACACCACACATACACTACACCACACACACACACACACACACACCACATGCCACACACACATACCACACACATATTCATACAAACACACACACCACACACACCACACATACCACACATACATACATATACACACCACCACACACACACACACACACACACACACACACACACACACACACACACCTCTTACCTCCGCCAAGGCCTGATCTTCAGGAACAGAATGGCTCTCTCCCCTCCATCCCTGGTAGATGGACTCTACTGCAGCTCCTATGGCCACTCCTTGGGTGGTCCTCACAGCTTCACACTCAGGTGTACTCTGAGTTCCACCTGAGAAGTCTGAAGGAAGTAGGTATGTGATCTGCTATGGTGTGTGTGTGTGTGTGTGTGTGTGTGTGTAGACTTGCATGTGTGCCTGCCAGTATGCACATGATTCTGCCCCACCCAGGGGCAGGGGAGCAGCTACCTCTTAGGAGCCTAGGTCCAGCCCTGCTGACCCCCAGTGGCTTGGCCAGGCCCAGGGAGGAGAATGCATCCTCGGCCTGGATTAGCCAGGAAAAGTATGTCTTTTCAATGAAGCATACCCAGACGTTTTCCTTTTTTACAACAAATTGCAGGGTAGTGGGAAGGAAAGGAACTGGAGGAAGAGAGGAAGGGAGAGGAGTTTCTATTTATAAACTCTTGCCAGGCCTTAGTTTTATGGAAGTTTCTACAAGGAAGGAAGAAGGAAAGAAAAAGAGAGAGAGAGCTGGAAAAAGGGTAAGGTGTCTGATTTCTTTTTCTCCTGTGCATCTTATGAAGGACTAGCAACCTACGACTCAGTGGGAATAAAGCTGCTTTGTGTATGAAGGTGGGCAGCTTTTAGATCCCCACTCACTCAGCTTCTCCCCAGCACATTGAGCAGCCCTGGGATAGCATCACTCTGAAACAGGTTGGAAGGCTAGGATCATATGCCCATGCATGCGTGCATCCATGCAACTACTCATAGTATATATGGTGTGCCAGGTGCCAGCTATGTGCCTGGAGAACTGTGGTCCCTGCTACCATCTAGAAAGGGAAATCAATGTTTGTGATGTAACCACACACTGGGTTTATAGGCATATGTCCCATGCCTGGCTTTTTACATGGGTATGGGGATCTGAACTCAAGTCTTCATGCTTGTGTGGGAAGTACTTTACTGACTGAGCTGACCCCCTAGCTCCTAACAACCCCTCTAAAGTTCGGTGGCTAAAAACAGCACTCTCTTTCATCTGGTAATTTTGTGGGTTAGACAGGTGGGCAGCCATTGCCTGAGCCCCTATTCCTCAGGACATTGGCTAAGGTCACTGGGCAGAATTCAGTTGACAGATGAGTTGACCTGGAAGGTTCAAGCTGGCTTAGCTCATACACCTGGGGTCTTGATAAGGATGGCAGGAGGGCTGGGCTCAGCTGAGGTTTTGGCCCTTACCTGGCTGTCCCATGGTACTCACAGGAGCTGCACACCCTACATGGTGACTCAAGGCTCCTAAGGACTGTGCTCCGAGAATGTGAGACCAAGAAATCCTCACAGCATCATTTCTACTGCGCTCTACTACTCACGTGGTCATGGCATGCTCCACTACATCCAAGAAGAGGGAACATGGACCTCTCTCTCGAAGACAGAGGCATCTTTAATCTATCTCGGGAGACAGGGGCTTGATAGAAGGCCAGTGTAGCTAGAGCAAAGTGGGAGAGAACAGTGTTGAAGCGGCTAAAGAAAGGCTAAGACCAGACCTCAGGCCACACAGTGTTTTATTAGCCATATAGGACCTGCACATACATCCATGTGGGTTATGCACAATGCAAGTCCAGGCAGTGCTGTGCCCTTGTAGGCTATGAGAATGAGACCCTTCGGTTACACAGCACCTCAACTGTGAGTGGCCATGTGGACCCCAGAAACCATGAGAGCCAAAAGACTTTGCTCATATCAAGGCTTCTCTGTCCCATATTTACAGCAGGCATGCAACTTGCTACTGGAAACAGTACTTGGTTTAAAGTTTAGAGTGTGGGTCATGGCAACTTAGAAGAGTCTACCTAGAGCTAGAGTCAAAGGTCTGTTACGCCATTGTAAAAGCAGACAAGTGCCCTTCCCTTCCCCAGACAGAAACTCTGGGCAAAGGCCTTATCTTTTCCAAATATTCTGTCTGGCCAATGGCAAAGCCACCAGGTCTTGGCTACTCTGGAGTACCCTCCAGCTGTCATGGCTTTTCTTGTCTGCCCCCAGTTATCTACTGGACTTACCATTGCATACATACTTCTGACTCCAACTTGACTCATGGGTCTGGTCAGGTTCCTCCTGTTGATTTTCCCTTTCGGCCTCAAGAATTACATTTGTTCTTCTTGCCTGACTCCAGACTGACTCAGGTTTGGCCTGTTACCACCTGGCTGTGCCTTCGTTGGAGACTTAGCAGAGCATGGCTGTCAGTGGGCTCTGGTTGTTATATGCAGAAGTCATGTGGACACCGTCACTGATGTAGAACTCCAATACCCTTGGGTAGTGCCTGCTACTGTTTTATTTTGTTGTTGTTGTTGTTGTTGTTGGAAACAGGATCTTGCTATGTGGCTAGCACAGGCTGGTCTGGAACTTACTAAGTAGCTTAGACTGGCCTCCAATTTGCTTTCTTCCTCCCTTAACTTCCCAAGGACCAGGATTATACACCTAATTCAACTTCACTGTTGACAGAAACAGGAATGCTTGCTGGGGTGTAGAGAGAGATGATACCCAGAGAAGGGAGCCAAGGCTGCCCTCACTGCGGATGAAAGTGCCAAACCTCTCTGAACCCGTCTTCTTAGCCAGCTGTCTCTCCCCCTTTAGGAACGCCCCAGCATCTTACACACCAGCCTTTCAAGGAAACTTATATTGTGTTCCAAGTATGGCCCAGCTCTTACATTTGGAAATTCTAACCCTTGACAGTTGGGATTTTCAGGTTGATCTAAAGCTGGGATTACAGGCATCTAAGAAGCCCCACCAGGATTTTCCCGTCTCTCTCCTAATCCTAGAAGTTTATTACCTGGCACAAATGTGTCTGGGGCTGTGGATGACTCGTCATTCAAGTGTGAGAATCCGAGTTCAGATCCCCAGTACTCATATAAAAAGCCAACCATGGCAATGTCAAACTGTAAATCTAGAGCTGGGGAGTGGATACAGTGTCAAACTGTAACTCCAGAGCTGGGGAGTGGATACAGTGTCGAACTGTAACAACTCCAGAGCTGGGGAGTGGATACAGTATCAAACTGTAACAACTCCAGAGCTGGGGAGTGGATACAGTGTCAAACTGTAACAACTCCAGAGCTGGGGAGTGGATACAGGAAGATCCCTGGAGCTCACTGGGGAGCCATTCTAGCCAAATCGGTGAGCCCCAGGTTTAGGGAGGGACCCCGTCTCAAGAGAGTAAGTAAAGAATGGTTGAGGAAGATACCCGGTGTTGATCTCTGACCTCCATATGTATACCTACATGGATATGTGTACACATAAATGTACCCCCTTCCCCACAGTATGTCTGTGCCTTTAGTTCCTCATCAGTGATTCTTAATTTTACCCTTAGATTTGCTTCCAGAATTCAACCATCCACCATGCTTCATCCAACCAATAGAACAAGACTATTATTTGTAAACCAATTTTTGGCTTCTTGTCCACACAATTTAGTGACCTTATCCCTCTAGTATGTTTTCTTATAATGAATACCATGTGATCCTGGGCAGGTCATCTACCCTCTGAAACTTTTAGTCCCCTTTGTCTGTAAACTAGAGCTAGTAGCTAATCCTCACTGAGCTTTAGTGATCAGTAAGAGACTAATCTTAGAGCTGGATTCCCTGGGTTCAGGTCCCAGTGCTGCCAATGATAGGCTATACAACATTTCTTCTGTCTGTACCATTGAACTTCTCTGTTCTTCTTCATCCTTAGCAGTCATAGGAACAGCACCTATATGACATGGTCATGGTCAAGACTACAGGTGTTAATGTAAAGCCAGTAGTTGGGATGGCACTAGACACATGGTAACCTAGAAGCTCTGGCTGATATTACTAGTGCTTTGGTTCACAAGATTGTTGGCAAGACCACAGCAGATGACTATGGCAATGATCCATGGATGCCAGGTAGTGTGAGTGGTGGCATTGGAAGTTCTAAGAAAATGGATCACTCCACAGCCTTCTCATTTGAGTGTGGATAGTCTTCAGAACCTAAAAAGGTCTTGGTCGGAATCCCCTTGGATTCCCCCTTGGCTAAGGCTGGCAGACCTTGAAGAAGCCACCGCCTAAATAGGGATTTTCTTCAGCCTGTTGGTGTAAGAGTGACTGTTAGGGAGGCAGGTGATCCACCTGGCACACCATAGGAACTGGGTTCTCCTTGGTTTTCTACTGCTTTACGTAAAAGCTCTGGTGTAAATAATATGTGGGCCGAATTGTTAGATAACGCTCTGCCCGCCCGCCAGGACAAAAGCTGGATGCTTGCCAATTGGGGCAGGGTGTGTGTTGCGGGGAGGGCTTTCAGGAATACTCAGCCTCTGCTTGGGATGCGTGCCATCCAGGTATGAGGGCTCTCAGCAGGAACTGCTCTGCCAGAGACAACCTTTGTTTGTCTCATTACGTGACCTGGCAAGTCAGCCTTGCTGTGTAAGTCATTTAATATTGTTTCCAGGAAAGATCTTCATAGGCAATTAATAGTGATTAATAATGAACTGAGCGAGCTATCATTGGGGTTTACAGTTATTATCACTTCTCATCAGAAATGGGCCAGGAAGGAGAAGTACAAAATAAATGATATAAATGATATAAATGATGGCTTAGCTCTGAGATGGTGCCGAGGGGAGGCCTTACCACTGCAGTACCTGGGGTCTGTCCTGGGAGCCTTCAGGGGTGGTCTTTATATATATATATATATATATATATATATATATATATATATATATATATATGTGTGTGTGTGTGTGTGTGTGTGTGTGTATGTATGTATATATGTATGTATGTATGTATGTATATATATGTATTATATATTATTTAAAGCAATTTTAATTTTAAATATATTTTGGTCATATTCTTCCCCTCCCACAAGTCCTTCCAGATCCCCTCTCCTTCCCTACCCACCTAACTTTAGGTTCTTTCTAAAAAAATAAACAAAAACCCAATACAACACTAACCCCCAACAAAACCAAGAAAACAAAATAAATCCACACCCAAAAAGAAAAAACAAAACCCACCAAACTGTAGCCAAATAAAAGCACACACAAAGAAACTCTGGAGTCCATTATATGTTGGTCAATTACTCCTGAACTTGAGGCCTGTCCTGGAGTGCTTGATATACCCAGTGTCATTCTATTGGAGAAAAGTGATTTTCCCTCTCCCAGCAGGTATAAGTGACAGTTTAGTTGTTAACCTTTACCCTAGTGGCTAGGTTTTCATTCATTCATTCATTCGTTCATTCATTCATTCATTTTTTAAAATATAACAAAATAAAATATATGAAGATAAAACAAAAACGATAAAAAAAACAAATTGAAGTTGGACAAGGCAAAAAAAAAAAAAGGAAGGAAAAGAACCCAAGAAAAGGCACAAGAATCAGAGGTCCACTCCTTTACACACTCAGGAATTCCATAAACACTAAACTGGATGCCATAATCTAAGCACAAAGGACCTGGTGCAGACCCGTGCGGGCCCTGTGCATGCTGCTTCAGTCTCTGTGAGTTCATAGGAGCTCCGCTCATGGTGATTAGGAGGGTCTTGTTTTCTTGGCATCCTCCATCCCCCCCAGCTCTTACATTCTCTGTGTCCTCTTTATAGGGTCCCTAGAGGGGTGGACTGACCCTAAACTTCATTCTGGGTGCCTCTATTTTAATGTAGTATTTGGAGGTTCTATGACTTTCACCTGAAAATAAGGTAATTAAAGTCTGAAAACGACTACACTAGTTAAACGCAGTTGAAATGAGGTTTTTGTTGTTGTTGTTGTTTTGGGTGGGTGCTGATTTCATTTTTATGTCACTTTGAATTTTTTTGTTACAGAGAATAACGTCAAGGATGCAGGCTTGGGAAATAATAATGTTGCAGTTTGTACTGTGCCATGGATCATGGTTGTTCTGATTTAAATCTCCCCACCACCCTGGCAGATATTTAGGGATGATCCCTGGCTTGCCGGGGAGGAGACTGCAGTTAGGGAGTGTGGAAATTTCCGGAAAGATGAGCCTGTTTGGGATCAGGATCCCTCAGGCTCTGGATGGCGCCAACAATTATAAAGCTAACGGCAAAACAAGCAATTTCCCAGTGCTGATTTTTGCCTGTCCCCATGCTGAGAACTCCAGTTATTACAGCTGTCGCTTGTCACCACCACCTCGGGAGATATGTAACATTATGGCTAAATGAGGCACCGCCTCATCCAGTGACTCTTTCAAGGTCACACAGCGAAGAATTCATTCGTTTAACTTAGATTCGACCATGACGGAATGAACACACATAGCCCAATTGAAATGTTGCCTCGCAAACAACACACCTACCAACATCCTGAGGGCTGGACAAAGGTGGAGAGGGAGAGAGAAAAGGCAGTAGAAGAGATGGGAGGAAGAAAATCAGCTTAGAGGACATTATGGAGATAATCAAATCATCGACTATAGAGATTTTATATTCTTTTTTTTTAGCATTGATATAATGGGGATGGAACTCAGGTCATCAAACTTTGCAGCAAGTGTCCTTACCCGCTAAACCATCTCACCAGCCTCACGTGCTTGTTCTCCAGAGGACCGGGGAGAAGTATTTAAAGGTAAAATACCATAAAGTGTATAATTTTTTTCCTCAAATGGTTCAGAGAAAAATGTATGTCATTGCAGATGTATAGACACATATGTGTATCTCTGTGCACACCTACATAGGTGCGTACGTCGAAAGAGGGGACAGAGACAGTAGCATGTATCAAAATGAAGGTCATCCAACTGTTCTGCCTTTGAATGCTGTTTTTGTATTTTTTTACTTTTCTGCCACATTGCTTTTTATTGTATTTATCTTGAAGTTCCAGAATACAATGCTCTCCTTGTCCTGTGAGGGTTCAATCCTCTGGAGAAAGGGATTCCTAGAGAACCTGTTCTACTCATACCCAGCTGTAGAAGATCAGCCTTTGTTTCCGGCTGGAATAAGAAGGGGGGAGTTGAAGCTGTGTGTAATGCGTCTTTCTTCTTACTTCCAAGTCAAAACACATAAGCATGTTGTAGATTTTACCTTTTTCATTTTTTTTTTTTTTGATGCGTGTGCCTTAGTTAGAGTTTCTATTGTTTCTGTGAAGAGACACCCTGGCCGTGGCAACTTTTATAAAGGAAAGTATTTAATTGGGGCTGGCTCACAGGTTCAGAGGTTCAGTACATTATCATCACAGGGAGGAAGCACGGCAGCTCACAGGCTGAGACGGTGCTGGAGAAGGAGCTGAGAGTTCTACATGCGGACTGGTAGGCAGCAGGAAGAGAATGCCCCACGGGGCCTGGTTTGACCATCTGAGACCTCAGATCCCACCCTCCGTGACGCACTTCCTACAACAATGCCACACCTGCTCCAACAAGGCCACACCTCCTAATAGTGCCACTCCCTGAGTCCATGGAGGCCATTCTCTTTCAAACCATCACAGTGTGTATATGCATGGGTGTGCAGGTATGCAAACCCAAGGTCAACCTCCAGCGTCATTTCTCACATGCTATTCACCCCACCCACCCACCCACCCCCCGTTTTTAAAATAAATAGTCACACTGGCCTGAAACTGACTGATGAGGCATGGCTGGCTGACCAGAGATCCATTTGTTTCCACTGTCCCAGTGTTGTGGGGGGTGGGGGGATGGGAGGTGGAGGATTGCAAATGTGTACCATCATAGAATATAATAAGGTAAAACACCATCGTACAATATAATGATGAATTTTAATGTTCTGAAGGCCTTTAAAAATTAAAAGTTGGGGGAACATTTTAAAAATTATTTTTAAGTTGGGCACACATAGTTTCAGCCTGGACTTCCGGCCTTGCCAGACCAGTTGTAGAAACTTATTTCCTGAGTCACCGTGAATGCTGCTGATGGGTACACGAGACCTATGTGAGCAGATGGCACAGAAGAGCCCCCTGCTCTGTGCCCCATCATGCCTAAGGGATGGCTTGTGAACCTGCTTGTGCTTTACTTCCTGAACCCTGAGATGTGCCTCTCTTGGACCCACTAGGCTTCCCAGCGTTCGTCTCTGACAGTCCCCAGAAAGGCATCTTTCAGGCTGACAGAGAAGCCTAGACTGTGGCGTTCTCACACTGCCCAGACAGTTATGTATCATTCATAGCTCGTTAACCTGAGCTAAAAAAGGAAAGCCTTTCAACACAGCCAGCTGCTAATCCACCAGGGTGCCAATCCTGGTTGAGCTCACAGCCCATTTAGCTACTCCTGGCTCCGAGGTCCCAAGTTTAGCATTCTTCTCTGAGAAGGGTGTGGAGATGCAAACCCATTCATGGATTTCATGTTTGCTCCTTGTGGATGGCAGCTACGAATAATGGGAAGGGGAAGAGAATGCTTGTCACGGTCAAAATAATGTTTGGAGTCATTGGTAGATTTCCTTTTCCTTGACCTTTGATCCACACCCCACCCCCATTCTTCATAAGCATAAAAATGAAGAGTCATCTCTAATGACAGCTTTCTTCATACAGCATCTGGTCCTGAAGATCCCATGGCACTCTACAGATGGTTTCTGGAAAACCTAATTAACCCTCACAGTGTGTCTGCTGAGGAAGAGGTTTTGATTGAAATCTATCTTGAAGACAGAACAGAACACCATGGGCAGAAACTTCAACAGGAGGATTTCAGGATAGAAAAGAGGCGGGATTACCACGTGATGTGAACACGAAAAACATTCCTATGATCGTGGTTGCATCTCTTTTTTCTAAATGTTTTTAACAATGAAAAGCTCTCTTTACAGTGCATATAGACACATCCTTTCCATATCTGGCTCAACCCATGTGGTGTCCACAGAAGGCTAATCTGTTCCCAGGACATTCTGGTCCTAAATGTGTACACAGAAAGAACCTTAACTAACACGAGGACCCCTGTTCCTGGGACACATTGATTGAGTTAGGAATGGGTCACATGACCAAAATCTAGAAGCTGGTCTTCTCAAGACCATTTCCTAAGTTGGATGGGCAGAACCCTGTCAATCAGGGTTGAAGGTAATGAGTCAGAAGGGCAACATAAACTCCAGGCTGTCAGAGACCATCTTGTTTCCACACAAACAGGCCTGATTTCTCCTGTAGCCAAACTCTGCTCCACAGACCAAGGGTTGGAAATAGAAACACAGCCCTTGGTTCCTCCCATGCAGTACACAGTTGGTTCCCTTTGGCTCCCCCGAGTGTTGGCCAATTCCTTTCTGGTTTGTGTGACATAGTTTCTGTTGGTTTTCTGTCACTTGCCACCAAAAAAGCTCTAACTGTTAGAGCTGTTCGCTAACCCCAGAGGATTAGCCCATCTTGTCTCTGCCACAAACAAGTATCACCTATGTCAAATGGCACTGGTCCCTTCTTGAAAACAGAAGAGGAGGCTGGGAGACAGGGACAGGAGAGTGGCATCAGCAGGACTCTCCAATTTATGATAGATAAATTATGGGTCTGCTGAGAAGGGAGGCACTTACTTACCCACCCGATCACTCTGTGATAAAAAGGTATCTCTTAGCGTTGCCGCCAAGTGCTCATCTAGCTTTGGCCCCAGACATGAGTGTCCCTCTTTCACTGAGGGCAACTGCAGTCACTAGGCAGCTGGTACTTATTCTAAACAGAAATCTGTGCTCTCTGTTATCCTCAGCCTTTGCTACTGTCTTCTAGGGCGACACAGAGTGGGTTTGCTCTGCTTCAAGACAGCCAGTCTGGCTTCCAGAGCTTATGTATGGATTTGAGATTTCCCCAGGTCATTGGTTTCGAGTCTATTCAACACGAACCTCCCTTTATACGTCTCTGGACGTGCATGTCCCTAAGGGCTTCACCTTGCACATGGTAGGCATTTGGCTGACATGAGAGTCACAAACATTTCTGGATTTTAGTGACTCTGGTCCATTGTTGTGGGATAGTTGTCCACCGCTCGAAGGTGTATTGCTGTGATTGGTGTAATTAAAAGGTGGAACAGCCAATAGCTAGGCAGGAGAGATAGGTGGGACTTCAGGGCAGAGAGAGGAAGCAGGAGGAGGGATCTAGGCACACGAGACAGACTCAAGAAGACAGGGAGGAAGCAGGGTGGGCGGTACATGATAGAACGTAGACTGATATAATGGGTTCATTTAAGTTATAAGATCTAGTTAGGAATAAGCTTAAGTGATAGGCTGAGCTTTCATAATTAATAAGGAGCTTCCAAGTCATTATTCGGGAACTGGCTGACAGGACAGAGAAAGACTCACTATAGCCCATGGTCGTGTTAACATTACTAAGTTATGATATGGGAGATAAGCAGGGAATTAGGTTTTCATCATTGTTTTTATTTTCAGGCGTATTTCTAAAATTGAAATATAATTGCATCAGTTCCCACCTCCCCTTTCCTCCCTCCCGCCACTCCCATGTCCCTCCACTCCCTCTCAAATTCATGGCTTCTTTTTCTTTATTGTTACATACATGTAGAAATGTAGAAATACATAAATAAAATGTGCCGTGTCCATTTAGTGTTTCATATATGGATGTGATTTCAGGGTGACCACTTGGAATTCGATAACCTATCAAGGGGCTCATGCCCAGGACAACGAATTCTCCCTCTTTTGGCATTCCTTAGTTGCCTATAGTTCTTTGTCTATTCTTTTAAAATAAGAAAAAGTCATATTTGATTGTAAAGAACTTGAAAAATATTAACAAGACAAGTGTAATTTAGTCAGCTGTGGTGAAGGGAGCAGGCAAAAGCACCTTGGCCTGAGGACTGCCATTTTGACTTCAGACTCCATTTTACCTGCAGGCGGAAATGAGATTCAGCTGCCCAAGCCCTAGGGGAGCTGAGAACTTTCCAATGGCCGACCAACCTCCGCCCTAAACCATAGAAAGAGTCATGATGCCTTTTTGGTTCTTTAGTAACATTATGGCTGTTCCTAACCACAGAAGGAGCAAATGAATCTGATTGGTTGGACTGAAAGGCTTGCATTGTAAATCGGTTGACAATGATGGAACACACAAGGAAAGTCCCTCATCTTTGATTTCTGGTTGGTGAAAATTGTAACCGTAACTTGGCAACAAATGTTTATCATTTTTGTGCTTATAATCCCTACTTCTGCCCCTGCTTGGGACTGTCAGGAGGAAGAAAAGGCTCCCAAGTCCTTGTCCTGCAGCCTTGATCAATGACCCGCTTATGTGGTGGTTTAATAAAATCTTTGAACCCCATAAATGTTGTCTCTCTCCTTCCTTGTGGCGCATAACGGCTAGGTGTAACATTTTTAGGTTCCACTGAGATGCCCCATTGAGGAACGGGATGGAGATGTCTCACAGGCAGATTCAGAGTCCTCTGGGGGCAGGTAATGTTTTGGCACCAGGGTTTGGGCTCAATATGGAGTCAGATGCTACAGCACTCCTTGAGTTTGGGAAGGGAAGGCACGCCTCTCTTACCCCAGGGGGTCCCAGACCCGGATCTGTCCCAGGTGGGGCAGTATCCAAGAATCAGTGACCCACCTGGGACAGGATCTCGGGGATTCCCCAGCTTGGATCTGGGTCCCAGGCCATGAGACCGGGATGCTGTCTTTATTGGCCGAAATTTTGTCCATCTTATTTGTCCCTCATGTCTGCTTGTCTTATTCTTGTCTCATCTGTCTTATTTGTCCGTTTTCATCTCAGTGGTCTGCATCCAATGTCTCTTTATAACTGTCAGCTTTGTTTTTCCATGATGCTTTTCTGTGTGGGTCTCTGTCTTATTTTTTACTTTGAGATGATAGGGCAAACTATCTCATCTTCTTACGTCCCTAGATCTCATACTACAGCGCTTCAAAACCTTAAAAAAAAAAATAAAATAAAATAAAGTAAAAAATTAAAAAAAAAAAAGTGCTGTTCTTGGAGGACTACACCTTGGCTCCCTTAAGCGGAGGCTGGAGCCTGTGATTTGGGATCAGTGAGTAGCTTAAAGACCCACAGTCTCAGGCAGGGAAGTAGGGAGCCCCTCCCATTACAACACTGTGGGAATTGAATTCCGTGTCCCTCACCCCCTTTGAAATTACAGCTCAGCTGTTACTGTTGCAGCCAGCCACTGGGGCTCAGAATTTATCTCTAGGAGTTCTGGCCATTGGAACTAATGTGATAGGGATTCAAATGTCAATTGGGTATGAGCGATATTAAAATGGTTTTATGCTCTTCTGCTTTATTAAAGGGCTGGCTCTGGAGTTGAATGATGGCCCACCCTTTTTCAGACCCAGACTTGCTTTCAAAGTCTCTACGTCTGGGTTAAAAAAGCGGAGGTCAGGGCTGGGCGGTGGTGGTGCAGTCCTATTAATCCCAGCACTCGGGAGGCAGATCCAGGCGGATCTCTGTGAGTTTAAGGCCAGCCTGGTCTACAGAGTGAGATCTAGAACAGGCACCAAAAACTACACAGAGAAACTCTGTCTTGGGGAAAAAAAAAATTTGGAGGTCAGAAAGAACAAGATCAGAACAGCTAAGAAAGCATTGGCTTACACATTAGTAGGCGTGGTTAAAAATCTGTAATATTTGTAGCAAAAAGAGTTAACTTATAACTTCAACACAGGTTAATAATAATCAGAAGGCTACATAGGTAATCTTAAAACAACGACCTAATCCATCAATGTCTGTGGTTCTGGGCAAATGTTCAAATGTGCTAACCTTGCCTTTTAACCTCTTCAGTTCTGCTTCTGACTAATTGTTTCTGTCAATGGAAATATGTCACCTCAAAACATGGTTCTTATGCTTAAAGGCTCACCCCGAGAAAGGCTCAAGACTACACTGGGATCCCAAACCAGTGACGATGTAGTCACTGGCCAACTAAAGTTAGGGTCACAGCTGCTAAGCAACAGAAACTGAGATATTTCTGTCTTATGAGGTAGTAAGACAGTGATCTTAAATAGTCTGGCAAAGAACTTGCAGCAGTTTCTCAACCTTTGGGGTCTAAAGACCTTTTTACAGGAGCAGTCCAGGGTTGCCTGCATGTTGGATGTTTGCATAACAATGCACCATACCCCCCATCAAAAAAAAAATGAAAAAACCATTGTCTTACAAAATGTTTCTCCTTACTTAAGGTTTATTTTCCTTTTTTGTTGTTGTTGTTGTTTTTTTGTTTTTTGAGACAGGGTTTCTCTGTGTAGTTCTGGTGCCTGTCCTGGATCTCACTCTGTAGACCAGGCTGGCCTCGAACTCACAGAGATCACACCTGGCTCTGCCTCCCTAGTGCTGGGATTAAAGGCGTTCGCCACTGCCACCCAGCTAAGGTTTATTTAAGCTTAGAAAAACTAGTTTAAAGATATATGTCTAACTTCCTTGTTTTTGTTAGCATTGTTAAGCTATAGATACTCTGGTAAACTGAGTCATATTAAAAAAAACTATTATATTCTGTAATGGTACACCATGTAAGGATCAGGAAAGTTCCAAGTCCCTTTGTAAACTATGTTTATAAGTCAAAAGTCTTATCTTGATACCGAAAGAGCTTCAATTCAGAAATTATCATTTTTAAGACTAACTTACTGTAAACTGTTAAAGACGCTTAAGCCTTGAGATGTTCCAAACTATACTTACATGAGTCATACTAAGTACTAATGTAATCAAGTACAGGAAAATTTGTATCTAGCCTCTTATATGTTTTCAAAGTATAGCCTAAAACAAATAACTGAAAACAAACCAGGATCATTTGGCTCAGGCCGATGTCAGATCTCTGACGTTGACAGCTAAGAGAACTGTAGCTTCCTCAGCTGGGCAATAACAGACCATCAGCTTCTTCTCTCGAGGCTACGGCCACCTTGTTGGTTCATTAGTCAGTTCATTAGTTAAAGTTACCAGATCTATGGTTAAGAAAAGGCAGACAGGTTTGCCTTGTTCACAAGCTTCATATTAAAGGATAAACCAGTTTCAGATGGAACTTTTCACTAGAGGAACACACCTTGCCGTAATTGTTCTGAATAATAATCACTCTTGTCTCTGGTAAAGTATACTTTCTAATGATGTTGGGAGAAAAGATAATAATAATCATATTAGTTCATAGATAAGATTTCAAATGCCATTAAGTACAATAGAAAAGAGAAAAGAAATTGCAGAGAATTATGGAATTGGCTTAGTCTAGCTACCTTGAGAAGCATGCATCCTAGGTTTTTCTGGTTATATTTCTCTGTATGTTTCCTTAGTAGTCAAAGAAACATGAAAGCTTGACATAACAGTTGATCTTAGACAATAATCTTATACACCCTTGTATGGCTTGCAAATTTCACTAAAAGTATATTGTTTTACTGAGATTCTAGAGGTTCAGAGTTTTAACATTAAAAAAAATGAAGTTCGGATAATGACAGAGCACTGGCTACTCACCATTCAGTCATAAGCTCAAGATTTTAAATTTCTTTTGGTTATCTTCTAAATGTAAACTGAAAGGTGCATTTCATCAGGCCAACCCAAAGCCACAGCTTTTGCTACGTCTCCAAGGTGTAATTCTGTCCCAGCTGTTTTACAGACACTTGTTGACTGCTCTCTTTCTACAATGTGGATTTCAGTACAATGAAAATGCTAATATGCCTAGAACTTTATCTCCTTTGGTAAACCAAAAGTTCATATAAGCTGAATCCACCTGTCACAGGTCAAAAGGACTCCAGATAAGTAAAAGTTCCAAAAATACAAGGTTTTCTTCTAAGCTCCTAAATTTTAACTTCTGTCCTTAGTCTATATTTGTCTCAGCAGATTTAACAGACACCTGCAGACGGGCTGCAAACTGCTGAGCTCTGAACTTGCTGAAAGCTGATGTGAATCAGTCCAACCCATGTGATTGCTCCTGTCCCTTCACCTGGATCAGCTAATCAGATGCTTCTGATAAGTGCCCAGCCTTTGCCCAGCCTTTACCCAGCCTTTCAGCCTTCCTGGGCCCTGACAACTAATGCCCCAATTTCAGTTGGAAGCAGTTACAGAAGAGAGTACATTGTCCCTCTCCCCTTAGCAGGCTGAAAGTGCTAGGTCAAAGGCAAATTCCTTTGGGGTAATCTGTTGTTTATATGTCAATCATTCTGGGATACCAGCAAAAGTAGGATAGGGAGAAACAAAGGAGACCTTAATTAAATTAACCCTAGAGACTGGTGATAACTGAATGGCACTTCTTCCCTTTGCCTCCAGGTCAGAAATATCTGTTACATGGAGGGCCTAACCCCCTATTAAATAATGTTTTGGAGGCCCCCTCCAATCTGCCCAAAACTTAGGTCTTATTTAATTTTTGAGGTATCTAATTTTGCCTTACTCCAGTCAATGCAGGGGTTACAAAGGACGCGTGATGGACTGTTCCCATTGCTCTGCCACTATACAATCTGCTACCTGTTAAACCTCATGACCACCAACCAGAAGACCTGGTCTGGATGAAACATCATCAAAAGGAGACTCTCAGCCCCCACTGGAAACGTCCTTACTTTGTGATCATGACTACTCCTCCTACTGTTAAAGTCAACGGCATTTGTTTCTGGATACATCACACCCACTTGAAACCTGTTCCTGACAAAAGATCCAACACTGATGCCAGGAGATGGACAGTTTAACAGGACCAGCGCAACCCACTAGAGATAAGACTGATGCCAGACTGATCCCTGTCTTGTTTTTTTTTTTTTTTTTTTTTTTTTTGGTCTGTTCATTTTAACCCCCTCTTGGATGGCCCCAAACTATTATCAACCTACAGTTTATGAATAGGTTGCCCTAAACCAAAATACCCTCTTGGTGGCCCCTATCTCAACTCGGTTTGCCTGTACCTTTGGCTTGACAGCCTGCCTTTCCCTAGGACATTTCACTGAAAGACAAGCCTGAACTTTGTGATTGGTTCATATTGTGCCTCAAGTCCTATACTCTGGAGGGGAGGCAAGGAGAATACACATGGGGACTACAGGCTTACTATGCACTTCCTATACTTATCCCTCTTCTGATAGGAGCAGGGATTGCCCGGTCAGCAGCCCTTGGGAAAACAGCCTTAATCACTGGGGACCACAACTGATGGCTCCTAGGTGAGCAAACTGACTGAGATATTTCCCACCTCCATCCCTCCATCTCTTTCCTAGAAAATCAAGTTGACACACTGGCTGAAATGGTCTTGCAAAACCGCCATGATCTGAATCTATTTTTCATTAGGGAAGGAGGTTTATGCATGACCCTGGGAGAAGCATGTTGCATTTATGCCAACCCTTCAGGTGTTATAGAAAGACCTCAAGAAAAGTTAAAGAAAATCTCCTCACTAGGGAGGAGGAAAAAGTTCCAACTGATACGAATCACTTGTCCACTGGTCCCACTGGTTGAGAACCCTCGTCACAAGTTTGATAGGTCCCCTAACCTCCCTCTTCCTTGTTCTACTGTTTGCCCCCCATGTTATCAATGCCATTGAACGCTTTGTTCAAGATTGTGTAGGCGCTGTTAAGCTCATGATTCTTTTCTTTTCTTTTTTTTTTTTTTTAAAGATTTATTTATTTCTTATGTATACAGTGTTGTGTCTGCATGTATCCCTGCAGGCCAGAAGAGGGAGCCAGATCTCATTACAGATGGTTGTGAGCCACCATGTGGGTGTTGGGAATTGAACTCAGGACCTCTGGAAGAACAGCCAGTGTTCTTAATCTCTGAGCCATCTCTCCAGCCCAAGCTCATGATTCTAAGGGTATAGTACAATCTCTTATTTGAGCCCTTAGACCAAAATTTGTCTCGTTAGTCACAAGCCAAGTGGGGAATGAAGGGAGCAGGCAAAATACTTTGGCCATTTTGATTTTAGACTCCATTTTACCTGCAGGCTGAAATGAGATTCAGCTGCCCAAGCCCTAGGGGAGCTGAGAACTTTCCAGTAGCCGACCAACCTCCTCCCTAAACCACAGAAAGAGTCTTGATGCTTCTTTGGTTCTTTAGAAACATTATGGCTGTTCCTAACCACAGAAGGAACAAATGGATCTGATTGGTTGGACTGAAAGTCTTGCATTGTAAATCGGTTGACAATGATGGAACACACAAGGAAAGTCCCTCATCTTTGATTTCTGGTTGGTGAAAATTGTAACTGTAACTTTTTACATATAACCCTACCACCTAGAGACAAGCAGTGTTAACACTTAGATATTTCTTTCATGATCTTTTTTCTTATGAAACATTTAAAAATAAAAACTAGAGTTAAAGTCCAGATCCTTTTGAGAGCTGAGAGAATATCCTTTGTTGTGAAATGACCCACAGAAGCATTGCTCCAGGTTGCCCACCTTGGCTAGAATCCTAAACTTTAAAGTCACATATTACCAAAGAACCATGAGGTAAGCGTTTCCAGTTGAGATCTGCACAAGGAAGACTGAGTCCCTGGGGTATGATCATTTGGAAGGTTCCTGGGAAATCCTAGTCTAGGCACATATTTCTTTATTCTCCCACCCAGACTGTGAATCACTTGTTTTGCAACCTTCCATTCAGCTTCATTTTAGTTTCTTATTTTATAATGGATGGATTAGGGGCACCCAGGATTTGCTCAATGAGTTAAGCTGTATCTTTTCATTATTTACAAAATTGGATGTTCTTGGATTTAATAAGTTGGGTGAAATTTTTTGTATTATATTTTTAGTTGAATAATGTTTCTATCATTAAAGACTCCATATTAACAACAGTCACATCCTAGGCCCCTATGTGAAGAATGTTTGGCTGTTATTTAAACCAACAGAAGCACCCTTTGGCCTTCTGTCATCTTGAAATTACTAGTGTCTCCAAGAGACTTTGCGTTTCTCACGATAAGACAAAAGCAAAGTCTAGGATCCCAAAGGTGGAATTTAACCAAAGTTTTACATGTGCAAAAAGTTCACTGAAATAAACACGTTATTTCTGTCATCATTCTCATCTAGTATTCATGTTCATTTTAAGGAAATGATTTCTACAACTGCGCAATCAACATTCCCCGATGTCTACTCTAATGCTATGACTCTCCTCCAATTATAAAGAATAAGGAAGTTGATATCTGGAGGGGGAGGCAGGAGGACCAGGTGTTTAAGACAAGACCAGGACCGTCCTCAGCTACATGGTGGGTTTGAAGTTAGGTTGGACTACTTGAGGCACTGTCCCAAAAAACTCGGGTGTGGGTCTGTATGATAATGAGTATTCAGAGAGGGGAATGCCTGGGGGGCGCTCACCAACCTAAGACAGAGTACCTGTGTGGCCTGGGCAGGTATCTCCATGACGGGTAAGGTAACCTGCTGACGTCCCACGCAACCTAAGTCAGAAGTTCATTCTTTAGTAAAAGAGGGGACCTATAGGGCCCTGGCCCCCGTTTTGAGTAACTATTGTCTTGCTTGCTGACCTTGACCCTGATATCCTTCCTATGCTAATTCCCTACTGGGTTCCACCCTCCTGAATGGTTAAGGGAAGTTCCTTGTCTGTGTATCCTGCATATTGGGCATTAACAGCTTAGATGCAAGATTATAAAACATCAGTAGAACTTCTGCCCTCCAGGGTTCTCCCATTGTGCTGTAAGCCTGTATTTAAGACCTCCTCCCTCCTTCAATAAACAACATTCGGCATTAAAAAAAAAATTAATAAAAACAAAAAACAAAACAAAACAAAAAACTCGGGTGTGGAGGAGTTGACCTCTCACTCAGCGTGGAAGAAGTGTAAATGTGCTTTGCCTGATGGCTGCTGGTTAGCAAGGATATGCTGCTCTCTGCCTCTACCACAGATAAATGAAAACAAAAAACTGCTACTAAGGAAGCCACTCTAAATGGTTTTAGAAGGATTAAAGATGAAGTGTTAAATAGCATTACAATTTTACTTATTAATTTCATAGGTGAGTATGGGCACAGAAACCACAGCTTGCAAGTAGGGGTCAGAGGACAACTTTTTAGGAGTCAATTCTCTCCTTCTCCCACTGCGCTCTGAGGATTGAACTCAGGCCATCAGGCTTGGCAGCAAGCACCCCATCCACTCTTCGGCCTCCACATTTAATAAGTTTTAAGTGTACAATTGACTCTTCTCTGTGAGGTCCTCGTTTCAAGGTAAATGATAGTTGATTTTTTTTTTCTCCTTTTTAAATGTTATCCTTTGAGGATTAGTATTAATAGTAAGTTGGACTTCTTTGGGTACTAAGAGTTCATTAAAAGTTTTAAATGGACCGAGTGGTGGTGGCACACACCTTTAATCCCAGCACTCAGGAGGCAGAGGCAGGCAGATCTCTGGGTTTAAGGCCAGCCTGGTCTACAGAGTGAGTTCCAGGACAGCCAGGGCTACATAGTGAAACCCTATCTGGAAAAACCAAAACAAAACAAAACAAAACAAAAAAGTTTTAAATAGTGAGAAACAGGCTCTTTTATATCTAGTGTAAGCATTTTAATAAATTGGGAAAGGAACTTACTGATAATAAATTTTTAAAGTTATGACCTCCTGAGGCCTGATTGTAAAGCTATCTCACAGGTAAGTTTTATTTTTATTTTATTACTGTGTGTGTGTGTGTGTGTGTGTGTGTGTGTGTGTGTGTGTGTGTGCAGGAAGTGGAGGCAGGGTATGTACCACAAAACATGTGTGGAGGTCAGAGGGCAACTTTGTGGACGTGGTTCTCTTCTTCCACTTTTACATCATTTCTGGAGACAGGTGGTCGGGTTTGGGAGTAGGCACCCTTATCTACTGATCCACCTCATCAGCCCCACGGACCAGCTTTGACCGAGTAAATGGATAGGACGTGATGTGGCTCCTGAAACTTCCAAATCTCGAGTGCGTGGGCACGGCCATCTTCCCCCTTTTGCCTCTGACAACCTCCCGGGTCTGTCGCCACGTTCACAACTGTAAGAAGTGAAAGCAGGGTGCTGAAGGGCCCAGAACAATCTAGTGTTGCAGCGTGGTGGAGAGAGAAGAGGTTCCTCAGGGTTTCCAGAGGCTACTGTGATGAAACACACCAGAGAGAGCCTCGGATTTCCCCGCTATCCGAGTGACTTTAATCAGCGAGTAAATATCATTAATTAAGGATCCTCTCTAGGCTAAGCCCCGAAATAAGCCTGTGGGGAAGCACGTAGACTAAGACAATAATGGAGGCAGGAAAGTCATTGCCAAGACAGGAAGGAGGTCCATGGGCCTGGAGGGAGTGAGGGCCAGTAACTCCATCCCCCTCCTGCATCCTGGATTTCATTTCTTGGGGTCAAATGAAATGAGGATTAGCAGAGAGCTGGTCTGCTTTGTTGCTGTGCCCTGTGATCACAAGATACCATCTGGAAAAATTTAAGCCAAATCTTTAGTGCATACCTTATACCAAAATAAATTTTAGACGGACTTAACATTCAATGACCTTTAACAAATTCCTTTTGTGTTTATGCCGTATGCCAGATGTTAGTTTAGGCGCTTAGAATGCAAAATAGCCATGACTTCTGCCCTCCGTGGAGTTTATAGTCTAGTTGGGGAAGCAAATATTGAATAGACAAACTAGACTATGCTTCTTCTTAAAACAAAGGTCACAGAGGAAACAAGAGTGCCGGGAGAGAGAAGAACTGGTTTAGTGGAAGCTTCCCTAGAGGCTAACCAGGAAAGAGTTCTCTGCAGAGATGCCATCTACTCGTGAGATGAGAAGGAGCAAAGACCATCGCAGACAGCGGGAAGAGTGGCCAAAAGAGTCCAGGAATTGAGAGACAACACACAAGAAGAAAACACAGTAAAGACTTATTTCTGCCCTCCATACAGTTTACAGTCTTGCTGGGAAAGCAAATACTGAATAAAGAGACAAGAGTATCACAGAGTGAAGAAGGCATTTATAAATATGATTCTTTTTTCTTAAGCTAAAACCTTATGCTATTCAGACAGCATCAAAAGGTTTTAAAGTCTTCATGGTAGAACCCCCATGAAAATGAAGGTACTGATAAACTAGAGAGAAAAGATGTAATTTTTCTAACAATTAATAACAGTTATTAATTATTAATAAATAGTATCAATAATATCAATAGTAAATAATATTATTAATAAAAATGTTTTAATAATAATAATAACAAATAGTTCTCATTACTATACAGAAACTACTGAAAACTAAATTTCAGAAAGTTTTGGCATTCCCAAAAGGGGATTGAAGGTCAGGAGAATTCACAAAACCAACAACTCAAATGGCCAATAAACACAGGAAATCTTCTAAATTCTAACACGCACAGAAATACCCACTCAAAGGCTAGAGAGTTGAACCACTTGCCCTTGCAGAGGAGCCAGATTCAATTCCCAGCACCCACATGGCAGCTAATAACCCTCTGTAATTTAAGATCCAGGGGGGGATCTCGCACCTTCTTCTGGCTGCTGTGGGCACCAGACGTGTATGTAGACCTCTTACATACCTGCAGGCAAATCATTTGTGCACATAAAAAAATTCTTTTTAAAAATATCGTGTGTGTGTGTATTCCTCAAAATATTCTTTTTCTTCTTTCTTGCTGTTTGTTTGAGACACAGTGTTGCTCAGGAATCCAGGCTGGCCTTAAACCTGAGAGCTACCTTGTCCCCCGCAGGGATTACAGGCTTAAGACACCACTCACAACAGCTGTCCTCAAAATATTAACAGTGGTTATCTGGCTGATAAGATTAAACGTAATTTTACTTTTTTCTTTATAATATATATATATATATATATATATATATATATACACACACACACATTCTGTGTTTTTTCTAGAATATATATATATGAAAATAAGTCAAAGCTGTTTTCATACTGAGATGGGTCAAACAGGAGTCACAGCAGCCAGTACTTTGGGGCTGGCAGGTAATCCTCTTTGGTTTCCTCCCCAGGGGCGTTGTTTGATCAGCCTGGCCTTCTGAACCCTCGGGAGCAGGCTAGTACTCAGGGGAGGCGATATTCTTCTCCAGCACCTCTCTGTCCCAGGTTTAGACGCGGTTGCCATCCACCTAAGTCTCTGGCTCCGCGTATTCTCTTTCCCCGGGGGAAACAACGCCCTTTGCATGCTCTGGTTCATTGCGCGGCTGGGGGTCAAGTCACCGCAGCCTCAGACGCAGGTGTCTGGGGTGACAGAGAGCGACATCGCGCCTCCGGAATAAGGGCAGCTCTTCCGCCTTCAAGGCTGTGAAATGTCAGGCGTGATTAGAAAGGTCACTTGCCCTGACAGCTCTCTGTGCTTCCCAGAGAGCAGCCTTCCTGCTGTGAACATTCTTAATTGTGTTTCCCGTGGTGGGTGTCAGCCTGCTCAATTCCTTATGATGACGGAAGCCCCACCTTCCACCCATCCTCCAGGGAGAGAGAGGAGGGGGGAAAAAGCCAAAGATCACAAAACCTTGGGGGACAGGAAGTGAGGCGGGGACCGAGGCAGTTCTCAGACAACGAGAGTGCCAGGGGGATTTATTTCTAGGAACAGTGTTTGCGGTAGAAAAAAGAAACATCTGTGAAGGAAAGGTGACCACTCTCCTGGGGTGTGAGAGGTAGTTGGGACCCAACACAGAATCGGGGGAGGGGAAAAAGAGGCAAGCCGCCAAGATGAGCACACAGACCTGGAGGCAGATGGTCTCTCTAAGGCGCGGCGCTCCTTGCCCCACCCCAGAAACTCCCAGGCTGCGGATGAGGGATGCCTATGAAGCACAGAAAATGAAGTGCCCAGTGTGACTTGGAAGCAGGTGGTCTGGGCATCTTATTTCAGAATTCTATCCTAAGGGTAGAGAATGGGCGTGTTTAAGAGCCTGGCCATATTAGAGGATCTAAGCAGAGGACCAGAGACCTTAGCCAGGGTGGAAGGAGAGGGGAGAGAGGAGAGGTTCTGGATTGCAGGGCAGCCAGGGAGGACTCTGGAGTCTGTCAGAACCAGCCTGCTGTGGGTTACTCCCTGAGTCCCTCAGCGCTTTCGTTACTATGGTGAAATATCTGAGGACTGCTACTTTGTAAAAGAAAAGAGATTTCTCTTGGTTCAGAGTTCTGGAGGTAAAAGTCGGAGGAGCCTTTATTTGTTGATGGCCTCCTTTCTGGCAGAGTCCCAAGGTAGCACAGGGCATCTTGAGGCAACAGGCAGCCACCCCACCCCCATCCCGACTTCTTATAAAGCCACTGGGATCCAATCCCTGGAGTTCTAGCCAACTTGCCATATCCAAACCCAACTCATCTCCCAAGGCTCCCTCTTTAAACAATCAGCTTAAGCTTCACAGTGAAGATCAAACTCCAGCGTGAATTTCAAAGGACAAACCATATTCAAACCGTATCGCATACTAAGCCATATCCTCCAATTAATGTTCTTAGAAGACTTGCCCTCTGGTGATACATTGATATGTTAGCTGGACAACTACCTTACAGCGAATTAATTGTTTGACAATGTTATTGTGTGTGTGTGTGTGTGTGTGTGTGTGTGTGTGTGTGTGTTTCTGCATATGATGCATGTGTGTATGTACGTGTGCACAGGGACACAAGCACATATGTATATGTGCTTGTAGAGGCCAGAGATTGACATCTGATATCTCCTCTTCTTACTTTCTACCATATGTTTTAAATTTATTTTTTCATTTTTTTTATGTGTGCATGCCTGTGTGAGTTTATGTATCATATGTATACAAGTGCCCTCAGAGACTAGAGGGCATCAGGTTCCCTGGAAATGAAGGCGATTGTGAATCACTTGACATGGATGCTGGGAACCAAGTCTGAGTCCTCTGCAAGAGCAGTAAGCACCTTTAATCGCTGAGCCGTCTTCATAGTCCCTCTACTATATATCTATATCTATATCTATATCTATCTATCTATCTATCTATCTATCTATATATCTATATCTATATCTATATATATTTGAGACAGTCTCTCACTGAATGTAGAGCTCACCAATTTGTCTAGGCCAGCTATTCAGTAAGTTCCAGGATCCACCTGCCTCTGCCTCATTAGAGGTAGACACATACTGCCATACATTGCTTTTAACATGAGTGTTGGGGATCCCAACTCAGGATCCTGGGCATGCATGGCAAACCCTTTACCAACACAATGATCTCCCTAGCCTCATATTTTCTTATTTGTATAGAGGCTTCTGGGGAAATTGGGATTTTTTGTTGTTGTTGTTGATTTATCATGTGTTATTAGGGAAGTACAGCAGAGAAACCAGACTCTAAACCATCAAATCCAATTTTCCCATTGGTCACTAAATCCCCTCTCCTAACTGGAGGCAGCCAGTTCCTCACCATCTTTGCTGAAACAGGCAGACACATCATTGACCAGGCAGATGAGCCCCTCTCTTGGGCCAACTACTGCTCTAGGGGCTGGGGCAGTGTGTGTGGGGGTTATAGGTTCTATGAAGATAATTAAATTCAGATAGAGATCAATGGAAGATACTAGCAAGTAATCAAAGAAAGCCTCCCTAAGGAGAAAATTTGAGCAGAGACGGGAATAAGTTGGTGACTGTTGGGGGGAATTTCCTGCTCCTGACAGTGGGGTGCACATTCACAGGCCCTCAGATAGGAGCAGGATCGGCTGCCATGGGAGAGGAAAAGGCAGGAAATGAAACGCAGAGGCACCACGAGACAATCTTTCATTGCCTTTGGTCAAGGGAGAAACTTCATGCTAACTAATGGGAAGCACTTAAAGTTTGGGAGATTTTCTTCTCCAGACTTTCATGATGTGACAACAACAAAAAAATCATTAAAAAAAGGGGGGGCTTCTTTAGGGGCTTTTGCCAACAAAGATGGTCGAAGAGGGTCACATGAAAATAAAAGTTGTTTGCATTAGGGAAGTGGGGTTGTGTAATCGGTTTCTTTTTTTTTTTTAATGAATTTGTTGTTGGAATGCTTCTAGAATATAAAACATATTTTCTTTAAAGGAAACCGACTGCCCACGGGTCAGGGTGTGTTTCTATTCTCCAAGAGCTTGGAGTTGTACCTGAAGCAAGTGGGGTGCTGGTAGCTGCTTTTGGGGCAGTGAAATGAGACTGTCGAGATGGATTACGTGTTCTTTCTGGGGCGAGAGGATGAGAAATGGCCTAAGCTGTAGCTGAAATGAGGAGATATCATCCTAGCTTCTTTACCTCATCCTCAGAGTTTGGCTATTTTCAAGTTATCCATGCTCTACAGAGAATCTGAGACTTGAGAAACGCTATGATTCTGAGCAATGAGGCTATCAGCCTTCTGTTAACCTCTCGAGAAGCACAGTAAGTCTCTGCATGACTTCAGGATACCAGGGTTTATGCCGAAAAGACCGTTGGAAGAAACCAGACTTTCTGCTAAGAGTGGGTGATGGGAGAAACAGGATTGGTGCAGGAGGCTTCCACTTGGGTCTTGGTTACTTTTCTAATGCCCTGAAGAAACACCATGACCAAGGCAATGTATAAAAGAAAGCAGTTAACCATGGTTTCAGAGCGTTAGAGCCCGTGACCATCACAGCAGGGAGCATGGCAGGAGGCAGTGAAGCATGGTGCTGTGACAGTAGCTGAGGGCTTACATCTGATCTGACAGAGAGAGAGAGAGAGAGAGAGAGAGAGAGCGCTAACTGGGAAAGGCATGGGCTTTTGAAACTTCAAAGCCTACTCTCAGTGACACACCTCCTCCGAAAAGGCCACGCCTCCTAATCCTTCTCAAATAGTTCCACCAACTCTAGACCAGGCATTCAAATATACGAGCCTATGGGGCCATTCTCATTCAAATCACAACAACTTGTTACTGGAATTTAAGGCTTGCTCCACCACATTGCTTCCTTCCTCGGGCGCTGAGAGACCACCAGACTCACTTATTGCCACTATCACCCTCAGCTACTTGACCTAACCTGACAAGCACCATGCCATAGCTATGCGGAAAAACATGCTTCTTACACCAGCCTTTGTTGACATGCTTCTCTGGTCTGGAATCTTCTATGCGTTTAAAAGCCGCCACCATCAGTCAGTCTCTTACAAAAGTCTGCTCATTTCCCCAGTGTGTGAGGCGGTGTTGAAAGGAGGCTGTAAAAGCTGCTAGAGACCTGGAGCCATTTGTCTTAGTGACTTTTCTGTGGCTGTGCTAAAACACCGTGATCAAGGCAACTTATAAAAGGAAGCGTTTAATTAACTTGGCGTCTGTTTCAGAGGGTAAAGGTCTACGATGGTGGGGCAAAGGCATGGCAGCAGCCACAGTTCAGAGCTTGCATCTTGATCTTCAAGCAAGAGGCAGAGAGAGCACTGGAGACAGCAGGAGGCTTTTGAAACCTCAAAGCTCACCCTCCGTGACACACCTCCTCCAACAAGGCCACGCCTCCTAATCCTTCCCAAACAGTTCCACCAACTGGGCACCAAGTATTCAAACATATGAGCCTATGGGAGGGCATCGTCATTCAAACTGACACATCACTGTAAGACCCAAAACTATATTCAGGGAACACAAAGGAATTGATGTTAAACAAATCTGCAGAGCATATCAACTCTGAAGGCACCTTATTGGCAGGCTTTCCAGGAAACCAAAAAGAAAGGTGTTTTATATTAACTCTTTGGGGAACTATTTCTAAGGATGGCTAATTCTCCTCCTCTTTCATAAGAATTCAATTTAGATAATAATAAAATGCTTACTGATTAAGCAACTGCTATGAACAGGCTTTCTGATTTCACACAGATTATTTTACTTAAACCTATAAGAAGATTTAATTGACCATCATTTTATAGAATGAAGTAACCGAAGATCAGAATGATTATACTGTTTTCCCAAAATCACAGAGTCATCCAGGCATTGTGGCATACATCTGGAATCCTAGCACTCTGGAAGCTAGAGCAAGATCTTATATTTGAGGCCAGCCTGGACTACATAATGAGACACTGTCTCACCAAAAGAAAAAAGGAAAAAAAAAAGCAGTAACAGAGCTAGCCAGTAGGCAATCCAGGTTTATGATTCCATACCCATTTGGAACTACTACGTGATGTAGAATAGTAACTACTCAAGGTTTCAGTGAATTCCCGTGAAGTAAGGTAGGTGTGAAGAGAACTGTCCTGAAATGTCAGAGTTATAAGACACAACCCCTGGTGAGATGAGGTAATGTGGCCGAGGACACAGGCGTCCTACTATCTGTCAGCGGGTATTAGCTTTCCAGATACCACTCCAAGGCTTCCTGCAACCAGGACTCATTACCTTACTTCTATCCACTCATTCAAACACACATTTAACTAAACACCAACCTTGTGCCAGACAATAGGGATGCATGGAAAATGAAAGAATGCTTCCTACTCTCAGGAAGTTTATGGTTTTTTTTTTTTTTTTTTTTGAGATAGATAGGTAGACAGACAGACAGACAGGTATTTGAGATGTGGACATAGATGGATAACATGTCAAATCAATATTACATGCAGTGATGGAAGGTCCCCAGCAAAAGAAAAAACAAGGACATCTAAAGGTCCTTGATGTGTCCTTGAGGGCATGGTACTGAAGTGGAGGTCTAAGTGATGACTAGGAACTGAGTGTTCGAAGACAAGAGGAAGGCTGTTTAGAGTTCTTCTTTCCCTCTCATTTTGCCACAGTAGACACCGGCGGCATCCTAGCGTGTGGAGATGAGGTGACGCAAGACATTAGCTTTCAAGCCAACCCTGGAAACCTTGAAAGCTTCTTTATTCACTGCTGAGAGAAAAGAGACAAGGCAACTAACTGGTGACACAAAACCAGCACAGAGACACTGGATTTTGTCTTCTGATATGTCAGTCTTCTGGACCGCTTGGTGACAATGTTAATCAGGCGGGACGGCCACTATCCCACACGCTGCATTCGCCTATAGTCTTAACAATTCAGTCCTCAAGCCAGGAAGGCTGAGGATGAAAGCATGGGCTAGATTTCTCCTCCTCCAACGACCAGCTCTTCAAACCCAGCAACTCCTGTCCAGGAGTTCTTGTTCATATATACCAGGGTAGTTCAGCAATTGTTAGGAGAACTCACACCCTCTTGAAATTGTAATGTTAGTTCGCATGTATATGTACATGCTCATTTTTCCTATGAGAGAGGTTTCAACATTCATAAGGAGTCTTAGAACTAGTCTGAAGATCCACAGACCTGGTTGGGTGGGTCAGAGTGTGTTTTGTGAGGACGGAAACATCTTGTCATGAAATATCCTATCCTAGACCAGAACCAGTGACTACGAAGGCCTGAGGAATCATAGCGTCTCTTGGGAAGGAGAGGTCAGTGACTCACAAAAGGCCCTTCTCTCTCTCTCTCTCTCACACAGGCTGATGATGATCCTGCTGTAACAACAGTGGGCTGACGCCTCGAGCTGCTGGGGTTTGTGAATGAATGTTTCTAGGGGTTTGTGAATGAATGTTTCTAGGGGTTTGTGAATGAATATTTCTAATACTGACTGAAGAAGTGAGGTCTTCAGTAGACGTCTCAGCAGACACCACAGTAAGTTATGACTGTTTCTCCATCTTTCCCTCTTCAAGCGTACAGTGATGCATTTTCTCAGTTTTCCTAACCGTCCAAATGATTAGCTCACAGAGCAGACGGAGAGAGTCCCTGGGTGAATCACTCCATCTGGACTGTAAGGTGTGGCTCTCCCAACTGTGCAAACTGCTATGGATTTTATCACCTGAATTTCAGTTTCAACACCTGAAAGATTAGAGTAATAATTATACCTACCTTATAAGATACGGTGAGGATCTAATATTGTAAGCAATGTCCAGTGGTCTACTTAGTGACTGGCACAGCCTACCCTCGGAATTTATCCCCTGCCTCCTCATTAATTTTTATTTATACTTTGGCATAAAATTTTTCAGATATAAAAAAGAATTCAGATATAGCTGACATGGTGATATACTCCTGTAATCTTAGCACTTAGGAGAAAGAAGAACCACAAGTTTGAGGCCAGCCTGGACTACATAGTAAGACCCTCTCTCAACAAATTGAGATATAATTTACATACAGTGATAGTCACAGGTGTGAAGTTCAATAAGTTTCACTAAGCCATGCCTGTTTTTATGAAGTCCTCATGTTTTCTGTTGTCTGGATTATGAGACATTTTTTGTTTTCCAAATGCTGGATTATGTTATAATATGTAATCTATCTATGATTATATTTCTACCTCCCTCCGATAGACAGACTCTAAAGCAGCTCCTCCCCATCCCCAGACAGACTTAAAACCTAGAAGCAATGTGGTGCAGTCAGCTTGCCCTCCCTTCTCGGCATCCTGGAGAGACTGGGGATGAATCTGTTTTATTTTTAGGTCCCCAGGGAAAGGGTTTCTACAACCTCCCTCAGTCACCTGTCTCAGCGCTTAGCAACCCTGAACACTAGAAAGCCCTGTCCCCGTGTGTCCCCGACTTTAAATGAGTAATAACAACTAACGTGGATACAGTGTGTTACCAGGGCCACAGCTCAGCTAATAAGACAGCAGAGGAAGCTTGGCACCAGGAATGCAGATGTGTAGGTGCTAAGATCCGTGCACATTGACACTATCCCTTCCCAAAACCAAGATCATGATGGGGACCGGGGAGGGCTCCTACCCAGGACCACAACTGGGGAGAAGCCATGTCTGCAGTTGTCAGAGCTTCAAGTTATGTTCTTTCCCCCAAGGAGAAAGGGAGAGATAATAAGATTTCTAAACAGTGGCTTGGTTTAAACAAGGAAGGGTTCTGTAAGCCCAAAGAATACTTGACTGCCTAAATACAGCCCATGCTGGGTTTGAAATTCCTGCTTTAGTGTTTGCAGAGTCTCTGTGTGCTTCTGTTTCCTTTAATGTTGAGGATACCTGCAAGGCAGGCCAGGCAAGCAAACACACAATCCTGACTTCAAGAGGGGAGAAAGCCAAGGCTTCAGTACTCCCAATGACCCACGCAGACAGCAGGCTCGCACCTTGTGGATCTGTTTCACTAGGCCTCCCGCTACTTCCCATCTTCATCCTATGGGGTCATTAGAGCCCCTGCTCATCTCTCACCACCCGCATTTTATCGGGTATCTGTGAAGGAGTAAGGGGTGAGTCAGAGCAGATGGGCGGACAAATGCAGCATTGACTGCATAAGACGGTAGCAGTGACGGGTTTTAAAGATTTGCGGCATTAAAATCCATTGTGACAAAGGTGGCAGACTCTTACAACCTAAGGTCCCCCATCATCTCAGAAACGGGAAAGATATCAGGTTATATATTAGACCCTAGGAAGCAATGGTGGTCCCTAGAAGAACAAGACAATGCCATGGCCCAAAAGCAACAGGGTCCAATGCCCACAAATGGAAATCCTGAGCCAGTGCAAACCTTTCCTTGTTTTTAAATCAATTATCTCAAGTGTTTTGTTATAGTAACAGAAAATGACACACACAAGCCCCTGAATGATCCCTTTGTCAAAGAAGAAATCAAATGGAAATTTCAGTCATTAGGAATAAAAATAAGACATATATCAAAGACATGACTGCAATAAATTTTACTTCTGTTTACATTCACATAAGAAAGAAGAAAGGCTGAAAGCCAAAAATCTAGATATTCATCTGAATAATTAAGAAGAATAGTGAACTAAACCCAAAGTAGAGAGAAGAGAGTCCTAAAAATAAGAAATGAATGAATGGAAATGGAATGAGTGAGAATGGAAATGAATGAATGAATAGAAATGAATGAAATGGAAAACAAGCGCTCAGAAGGAAAAAAGCAGCACAACCAAAAACTGTTTTCTTAAAAAAAACAAAGAAAGAAATAGAGAGCTGCGTGTGGACGTACATACCTATAATCCCCTCACTGGGGTTCAGGGCAGAGGCAGGTGGATCACGAGTGTTGAGGCTAGAAAGGCTAAATAGCATGTTCCAGGCTAGCCCAGGCTACATAGTGAGACCTTGTACATGAACAAACAAACAAATATTAAATGAAACAGATATATCTCTAGCAAGACTCATCAAGACAGAAAGAGAATAGGGCCAAGGTAACAGTATCTTCCAGACACAACAGGACAGATGCGAACATGAACTCCCAGATACTGTGGCATCATGTACAGGTTCCAGCCAGAAGGGAGCCCAGCACTGAGAGGGGGAAGTAGGCATGAGCTCCCATCCCTAACCAAGAGGCTATCTCCAACTGACAATAGCTTACAAAGGAAAAATCAATTTTCTCCTATGGAGTCTCACTGGATGTATTAACCACACTTGAGGGCAGACACCATGACCAGCAGTAGATGGCTAACACAAAATGAACTCAATGGTGTTTTCATGGATTTTTTTTGTTTGTTTGAGCCTTTTTTTTTTTTTTAATCTTACTGGTCCTTTGCTCATATAGTATGGTTTTGATTTTGTAATTTTATGGGTTTTGCTTTTGTGTGTGTATTTCTTGTGCCTTAAAAAAATCTGGTTTGCTCTTTTATTTGCCTGTTTTCTAAAAAGAGAGAAAGAAGGCATGGAGTTGGATGAGTGGGATGTGGGAAGGATCTGGGAGGAGATGAGGGGAGGAGAAATCATGATCAGAAACACTGCATGAATTTTCAATGTAAGTTAATAAATAATAAATAAGTAAATGAAGGGTTTTTTTTTAATTAATCAGGAGGAGATAAGGGCTGGAGAGAGGGCTCAGCAGTTAGGAGTGGGTAGTGCTCCTCCAGAGGACCCCAGTTCTGTTCCCAGCACCCATATTGGGCAGTTCACAACCACTTGTAACTCTCGCTCAAGGGTGTTTGATGTCCTATAGCCTCTGTGGGTAACTGCCCTCCCAAAGACATGTAAATAAAATTTAAGAAAAGAAAAGCACAACTTACTCAACCACCATAAAAGGAAGAAAAAGTCAGACTGTCTCTATCTCCGCTAAACAATCAGTTATCTCTGCTTGCAATTTTGAACAAATAGTTCAAAATTGCACACAAAGATAATTGTAAACCTCAGGGCTTCACTGCTAAATTACTCGAAACATTTGAGAAATAAATGGCATTGATAATATGAAAACTGGAAAAAAAATGGAATACTACATTCTGTGATGCTAGACCCAACACAAACTTTAAACAAAAGTAGAATGGCTGGCCATTGTCTTCCATGACACAAAAATCCTAAGCACAGCCCACAACTCAATTCAGTGAGTTGAATCAGTTACACATAACATCAGCAGCACTTAGAGCCAAGTAAGTTCTTGCAGAAGGTTATGAACAAATGAAAACCAATCAGCTTCACTCACGTCAGAAACAGAACATAGGAGAAAAGTCACATGATCTCTCTCTGTTTTTGTTTGTTTGTTTTTTGAGGCAGGGTTTCTCTGTGTAGCCCTGGCTGTCCTGGAACTAGTTCTGTAGACCAGGCTGGCCTCGAACTCATAGAGATTTCAAGGCAATCATAATCAGAATTCCACCTTTCCTTTGGAAACTGGCCTCTGTTCTATGAGGGAAAGCAGCGGCTGAGAGTGAGCAAGGCGGTCTTGAAGAACTGAGCTGTGTGGAATACCTCGTATCAAGTCCTACCGTAGGGCCACGCTAACACAGTTCACAGTTGGATTGGGGTGGACAGAGAGATTCCCAGAATCAAGCAGTGTCCAGACGCAGGTCCACAGACAGACACGAGGACTTAGTCATGACCAGTGTGAAAGTGCAGGCCAGCAAGAATCCAGTCTTTTCAGTACATAGTGTGATGTCAATTGCATACTGCAGAGTACAGCCCCGTGGGTGTGATGTGGTGGCTGCTGCTGCTTTGAAATCAGAGTGATCGTGACTACTGTCACAGGACTGGGCCCCCTAACATTCTGTCATGAAGGAGAGCAAGGGCTCACAAGGCTTTCAAGGATTCACGGGGCCCATGAGTCAGAGCCACGGGGGCTTACGAAGCTGCCCACAAGCCCACAGGAGGCCCCATCACTCTGCAGGGGATATAATCAGTTGCTGGAGAGAGGGGGTACTCTTCTTCCCTATAATGGAACCATGTTCCTGTAGTTGACCCCACACCCACACTCCTACAAGTAACCCCAATTAAACTAGACTTGGGTGGGCTGGTTTCTTTGATTTGTTATTAATGCTCTATTTGGGGTAAATGGACATTTGTTCACATCTCCTGAGGAAAAAGTTAATGAAATCATGAGGAAAAAAAAATGAGGGTGAATCTCCCCCACCCTATCCACAATTATCAATTCTAGATTGATTAAATGTGAAAAGAAAATCTATAAAGGAAAAAAAGAATTTTTATGATCTTTGGGATGGGTAAAACTTTCCATATAGCATACAAATAGAATTAACCACACACAGGTTGGGGTGCATAAAATTAAGGACTTTGGATCATTCAAATATTTAGATGAAAGGTCAAGTTTCTGAATAGGAGACATTTGTAAAACACGTATGTGACATAAACAAAACCCAGAATATATAATGAGCCCATGAAGCTCACAGAGACAGCAGTGTGCATGTTATGAAAGCAGATGGCCCAAAGGCCAGTACCATTATGGGGGCGTGCTCAGCATAACGGTAACTAAAAGAATACACACGAAGCCAGAGTGAGCTTCCAGGTAACCACATCAGATCAGGGCAAATTATACCCATCAAAGATGGGTTGAAGCAGCTATGCAGGGCGCTCACGGCTGGTTATGAACTGGTTTGTAGACAGTCTCTACTGACGGTCCACACACAGGACACCTGCCTGGGGACTAGCTGGGCACCCGAATCATAATATCAGTCCCTTGGTTACTCCTGCTTTACTCATTTTCTCTCTGCTCTCAAATAATGTCTTTTGACCTAATTTCTTTAAAATTGTCCAAGTTCTTTGTCTCACTTGTTCTCCCTCAGGGTCACTTATGGGAGCCTTCCTAACCATATTTAGCTGATACAGCCCATGAAGGGATGCCTGGCTGTGGGATACATCCCTTTGACATCCCCAGAAAGGAGTCACAGCTGCAATCACTCCCACCTGTGATTTGGGGGAGAAATTCTGTAACATAACACGGAAGCAGCTATTGGGCTTTCTTATCACCCCCTCAGATCAAGACATTGTATAGACTTGTAGAAGTGATCTCCCTCCCCTTAGAGCCAATACTTAATGTTGACTTGACAGACAGAATAGAATATGATCTTTTTTTTTTTCCCCCCGGAGCTGAGGACTGAACCTAGGGCCTTGTGCTTGCTAGGCAAGCACTCTACCACTGAGCTAAATCCCCAACCCCAGAATACGACCTTCAAATGTGGCTATATCCCAAACCATGTAACCTGTGAATGTATGAGAAAAGGGATATAAAGCAGCCAACGGGTTGACCTGAAAATAAGAAAATTTTAGTTTTGTTTTTTGAGACAGGGTTTCTCTGTATAGCCATGGCTATCCTGGAATTCACTTTGTGGAACCAGGCTGGCCTTGAACTCATAGAGATTCACTTGTCTCTGCCTCCCTAGTGCAGGGATTAAAGGAATGCACCACCACCACCACCCAGGTGAAAATAAAATCATTTAGATTATCCAGGTGGGCAGGATCTAATCTCACAAACTCTTAAAAGTGGAAAATGGTAGAAGAGTGAGTCAAAAGGCACAGTGTCGCACAACTATAATCCCATCACTTGGGAGGGAGAGAGGGAGGGAGGGAGGGAGAGAGAGAGAGAGAGAGAGAGAGAGAGAGAGAGAGAGAGAGAAAGAGTATGAGAAATGACAGGGCTGGTAGGCATGAAGAAGGAAAAGGAGATCCAGGAGTCAGGGACTCTGGTGGCCGCTGGAAAATGGAACGGCCCTCAGCATCTAGAGGGCAAGGAAGCAGGGACCATATCTTCTCTCACAAGGAACTGAATTCTGCCAACAACCCAAGTGATCTGAGAATAAATGCCCTCCCATCCCCATGCCTCCAGAAAGGAGTTCAGTGTGTCAACATCTTGATTCTGTTTCCCCACAGCCCACACCGGGCTTGGGATCTGCAGAACTATCAGAAAATAAGCATCTGGCATTCAACCCTGCTTAGTTTACAGCAGGTTGGTACAGCCATGAGGGGAAACTGATCCAGTCAGCACAGAGGCAAGGACAAAGGACGTTCCCGAAACAGTAGCCTGCTTAATCAGAAAGTCATTCCATTGAAGAATCAGTAGTCAGATGGCTGAAGAAGTCAGGAAACATGTCAAATATATGAAACTGGAAGAACTGTCACCCTGGTGTGCTAGGAGACAGCATGAGAGGTGACCGCCACTATCCTGATGGCTATTGGCTGGTTCTGGTAATCTGAATGATGTCTGTGCTGTAAAAAACAACAATAAGGCCGGGCGGTGGTGGCGCACACCTTTAATCCCAGCACTCGGGAGGCAGAGCCAGGAGGATCTCTGTGAGTTTGAGGCCAGCCTGGTCTACAGAGCGAGATCCAGGACAGGCACCAAAGCTACACAGAGAAACCTTGTCTCAAAAAAAAAAACCAAAAAAAAAAAAAAAAGAAAAGAAAAAAAGATCAACCTGTTAACGATTTGCATAACATCTGTGCAGTTCACAGTTTGGGCTAGAACTGGCCAACACATGAAAAGGAAGGTCCCAGGGCAGAACAGAACCACTGGGCTGGGCATGGATTCATTTAAGTCTGGCATTGAGGAAGAAGTCTGTCTTAGTTAGGGTTTCTGTTGCTGTGAAGAGACCCCATGGCCACGGCAACTCTTATAAAGGAAAACATTTAATGGGTGGCTTACAGTTGAGAGGTTTAGTCCGTTATCATCGTAGGGGGGACATGGCAGTATGTAGGCAGACATGATGCTAGAGCTGAGCATCCTACATCTTGATATGCGGGCAACAGGAAGTGGTCTGAGTGTCACTGGGCGGGGCTTGAGCATACACGAGACCTCAAAGCCCACCTCCACAGTGACACACTTCCTCCAACAAGGCCATACACCTCCTAATAGTGACACTCTCTATGAGCTTATGGGGCCAATTACATTCAAACTACCAGAGTCTAACATTAATTGGCCTCGTATACTCATCATCAACTTCAGGTGATAAGCTAAAGTGAGAAAAAGGAAGAAAGAACCACATCCATGGGATTCCAGGAATTCAGAATTGAAGCCGTTGTTGGTTGAGCAGCTGATGAAAGAATGCTGCAGATGATGGAAGACAGGAAACCAGGAAACCGTGTGAGAGTACCCCAACAGGGGTTCTCAGAAAGAAGAAACCCTCCAGGCTGATGTGCACTTGTGGAATTAGCAAGGGAATGTTAAACATGAATCCGATGGGGAAAGGTCACCAGACATTTGCCCATATACTAAAGAAATCACATAATATGATCCCATCTAAGGGGAAAGCCTGGTGTTTGGGTTTCTAGTGAGGCATGATCGGAAGACTCGGGCACAATTGGAGATATATCCACATGAAAGAGGGTACCAGTCAAAGCAGCGGGAAGGGAACATAAGAAGGCATGGCTTAATGAATAGATCCAGGGGTGGACATTGGTAATCAATGTGGTATTGTTGAGGACAGAATACAAGCAAATGGGTTAATAGACATACTAAAGGGCTGGGTGCCGTGGTGCACCAGCACCAGGGAGGCAGAGGAGCTGATCTCTGTGAATTTGAAACTAGGGAGTTGCAAGCTAGCCAAGGCTACTATAGGACCCTGCTTTAAAAACAACAAAACAAACAAAATCATGCCAGAAGCTGAAAGAAGAACAAAAAACAAAAACAAAACAAAAAGGTCAGTAGCACCCACACCCCATACTGTTAGAAACTGAGGAGCCATTACGAAATTAGCTGATGACTCATAACAGTATGGTGACAGGAAATGATACACAGACAAAAAACAAAACAAAACGAAAAGCAAAAACAAAAAAACCCAAGAGAAATCTGTAAACACCGAATGGCACTGTTTAAAATAACACCGTTCTAGATTCTGATGAGGAAACTCACTTTTTAGATGTTGAAGATGCTCACACCCGCGTCCCCATTACTTCAACAAAGTGAGCAATCCTTGAACTGTTGCCATAAGAACAAAATGAAAACTGGTCCATTCAAACTGGATGGCAGTTTCCAGAAACCACATGAGTGTCTTCCTACGCAGTAGAAATTGCTCTGTGATTATGTCAGTTGTTAAAGTACTTATTCTGTTAACTGGTTATTAAAGAGCAGTTTTATATCTATCATCTATCTACCTATTTATCTATTTATCTATCTATCTATCATCTATCTCTTCTATCTATCTATCTATCTATCTATCTATCTATCTATCTATCTATCTATCTATTGTGAGACCAAAATGAGCCATCTTAGAAATACGACCAAAATGCTTTCACCCTGAAACTAAGGCCTAAGATTTCTCCTTTTAGGTACAGGCCATGAATTACTGGAATAGGCCATGAGGTACTAAAACCAGTCAGTTCAGATTCCAGAAACCAGGAAGTGTAAAAATACAGTCACAAGGTAGTCAGGAGGTAATGACTGCCGGACTATGGAATGTCCTCTCCCTGGTTCCCTAGGTAACTGACCATAAAAATGTCCCCACCTGAGGGCAGCCAATAAGAAATAGTGGTGGGCAACCACCCCCTTAGAAATAAGATTAAGCCATGATTTCTAGAAAGTCCCTAGAAGCGAGCCAATCAGAATTGTACCCATACTAGCACCCCTAAATGATGTAACCTTGTGGTTTTTGCCTTTAAAAACTTAGCTTACAGAGAGGTAGGCACTTCCTCCAGCCTCCACTGTGTTGGATGTATTGGACGAAGTACCTGCCTAGGCTTGTATTGCTTTTGGATATTCCAAATTAAACCTTGCTTTTGCATTCTGGCATGCTTGTCTTCAGTAGTCTTTCTGGGGGTCGCTATCTGGGCACAACATTATCTATCTATTAATCATCTGTCTCTCCTATCTACCTATTTATCTATCAATCTATCATCTGTCTACTATCTATCATCTATCAATCATTTATCTTTTTATTTATCATATGTCACCTATCCTCTGTCTATCTACATATCTTCTATCTATTTAACATCATTTATCCATCAATCATCTAACATCTGTTTTATCTCTTTCATCTATTTACCTCATTGACTATTTTATGGTCATTTGATAAATTAATTTTGGAAAATAGTTTCAGATCAATTCAGTGTTGATACGTTTATGCAGAACCATTTCCTCTGTCACAAGTAAAGCACACACAGATAATTTTAAAAGCTTTCTGGAAAGCAATTTGGTAATCCCTGTTGGGGCTGGAGAGATGACTCAGAGGTTAAGAGCACTGACTGTTCTTCCAGAGGTCCTGAGTTCAATTCCCAGCAACCACATGGTGGCTCACAACCATCTGTAATAAGATCTGGTGCCCTCTTCTGGCCTGCACTCATACATACTGTATACATAATAAATAAATAAAATCTTTAAAAAAAAATAAGAAAGAAAGAAAGAAAATAAGAAAGAAAAAAGAAAGAAAGAAATTATCATAAAGAAATAAGGACAGTATGCAGTATGCGAACAGATCAGGCTGCATGGATTTCTTGACAGAATTGTCTAATGAATAGGATTCTCAAACATGTGCTAAATTTTCAACAACAGGGTGCTGGCTGAATGCAGTGAGTCAAAGGGTAGCTGTGCGGGTGTGGAGCTTTGGAATCAGTGCTGCGAAGACATAACGTCAGACATTGTTATTAAGTTAAAAGGAACAGACTGCGAAGCTGACTGACACTTCTATAGTAAGAAGAAATGCCATATGTGTAAGACTGTGTGAATAGGCACCAAAATATTTACCGTTATTTTGGGGATTGGCATTATGAATACTTTTTATTTACCTGGTGTTTCTAAAATTTCCACATTGAGTATGTCCTGGTTTTTTGTTTTGTTTTGTTTTTGTTTTTTTCAAACAACAATGAACACGTTTTTAATTGCCCATTAGCTTTTCTAGAAGCCAGAGGATCTGGCAGCCCTGAGTTCCTGATCTTGACTAGATAATTCTTCTCATCATCCTTAAACTTCCCTTCTCTTTCCTGCTCTTCCCTTCCCTCCTTTAAAATCCTGTTAGTGAAACCGTATCCCATAAACACCAGCATCTCCTAGAGACTGTTCCAAACAGTCACATGTTGCAGGTTGCCATATGGGGGTTTTCTTAAATATCGTATGGCCAGCATTCGAGGAGCGAGGGATAGCAAGAGGAGAAAAGCAATCCTAGGAGAATGCACTCCAGTGGAAGAGACCGTTCCTGGATCAGAACCAACAGTGTCACGTGGTGTCGGATCAGTGAGGTCAGTGAAGATTTCCCGAGAAGGGATTGGCAGGGTTGCACAGGAAAGCAGGAACGTCAGGAACCCACACCCGGAGGACCGGGAGAGCTGTGCTTTGAGCTTTGCATGCTTATCTCCTCCAACCCTCCCAGCAGCCCTGCCAGCCTCGTTTTCCTCTCCTCACGTTTTCTTATGAACTTTAGAACACAAAAGGAGCACAAGTAGTCTATGCAAGAGTGTGACTGTCACTGTCTTACCCTTTCCGCTGAAGAGAGCAGGACAGTGACTCCTGCAACCTATAGTTCCTCAATGGGGTTGCCAAATGGAAAGATGGCCGTTAGAGACAATCACAGAGGCTCCTTCCAGCTGTGGAACAATCCTTCCGTACACTGTGAGTATGTATTACTCTCATGGGTTAATAAAAAGCTGACAGGATGAGAGTGGTGGGCAAGAGGTTAGGCAGGAAGGCCAAACTGAGAATGATGGGAAGAAGGAGGGTGGAGTCAGGGAGAAATGCCAGCCAGCCACCCAGGAGGTAAGGCATGCTAGAGGACAGATAAAACCACAAGCCATGTGGCAATACATAGATTAATAGAAATGGGTTAATTTAAATGTAAGAGTTAGCTAGTAACAAGTCTGAGCTATTGGCCGAGCATTTGTAATTGATACAAGCCTCTGTGTGTTTATTTTGGAGCAGGCGGTCAGGACAGGAAAACTCCACCTACATCTTCCAGCTGTAGGCAGCAGCTTCCACAGTGGCTCTTGTCCCCTTGGTGTCAGCACCCACAGTATCCCATCCACTGGGTGGTCTCAGTTTTCACTGGGAAGTGTGAATTCCCAAACCCTATTCATTTGCTTCTTCCTCTTGTCCCTCCAGCTTTAGGGTATTACCTTCTTGCATTGTATCCCATTTCTGCTTTTACTTACAGAACCATGAACATCTTTGTAACTAGGTCCCTATATTAACAACCTCTTTGAACACACCCTGACCCAGCCAGACACACACCTATTGATTGTCTATACTGCTATACTCAGGGCTTTTGGAGTCCAGAATCCTCAAGGGTGATTTCCAAGAGTCGCTGAGCACTTAACCAAGGGTCAAGGTCTTTAGATCCGTCATCACATTTCATCCTCACAATAACCCTATGAATCCAGTGCCGTTAGCATCTCCCAGGCCCAGAAATGTTCCTTAATAACAAGAGGGGGGATGGGAAGTGGGATCCCAGCCATGCTCATAACCATGAGGCTGTCTTCTGGTTGGATCGAAGAAAGGAAGGAGATGGGGGAAGAGTCTCAAAATGAGACAAAGCACAGAGAAGGGACCTCAGGACATTGGACTAGCAGGTGCTGTAGCTCTTGAACCATAGCTTGTCTCGATAACCTTATCTCCAAAAGCGTTCTTCCTAAGCCCCCCCTCCCCCGCCCCCAGCAGCAGTCATTTCGTTCAGCGCATCAGTGAGAGAACAAAGTGCCTGGTTTCTGGTGGGAGAAAAGGTGCAGAGAAATCCAGGTTGCACTCTGAAAGGACTCTGCCCTTCTCCCAGCCCTCAGCGCCTGCCTTCTCTCTTCTACTTCCCAGGGTCCTCCATCCCCAGTCAGGAAAAGCCCATAATCCTCTTTAGAAAATCCACCCGTCCTTCAGGCCCTGGCTCCCTTGGCATCTGCACATCGCAGGGAATTCAGGTTGCTCTGACTCTAATTAGCAGGTGCTAAGCAGTTTCCACATTTCTTAGTAAATATGTCAAAACACAAAATCCGCTCATTCCTCTCCACCCGCCCTCCCCCTCCTTTCGTGAAACATGCTTCTCTCTCTCTCTCTCTCTTAGCTGCGCAGCCGAGAAGTGTTTTCCTTCAGCAAGAGAGAAGGTAGTGTTCACAGGAGAAGCCTGGTAGTTCGACAGGCCTTTTAAACTCCTCATCTACTCTCTTGGTCATCATCCATCTGTCACATGATCATCGATTTGCCCACTATGAGGTCACGGCAGACTTAGGGTTCCGGGTTTTACTGGGGTCTCTAAACTATAAAACAGTATTACTAAGGATCCCATCAAGTCACTCCAGGAGACTCCATTATCACCCAGGGCCCAGCCAGGGCAATGCCGAACCACAGAGCCCCAGGGGAGTTACACTCTTAATTTCCACCATCTTTTTGGGCCCCTGCTGGGAGATTTAAAAACAATTTCTTAAATGAAGCAGCAGCTAGCTCCTTCCCTGCTGGGCTCCTCCTCCCTGTCCCTCTAAGTCACAGGGGTGGGGAAACCAACCATCTCCAGGCAGAGGCCTCTCTCTCGTTTTCCTATCCATCCTGGCCCTGAGGGAAAGAAACAGGAGGGCCAGAGTGCAGAGTCCTCCAAAACTGCTGTCAGCCTTGTGAGACAGCCTGGGCCTTGCAGCCCTGCTTAGGTCTCCTGGTCCAAACAAGGCACCTATGGATGAGTTGGAGGGGAACCTTTCCCACCCGGTTGTAGTTTGATTTAAGGCCACATGTGAATATCAACCCAGAATGACTTGGAAGTGGTAGCAGTTCTGTCCTGCCAGGAGTTAACTTATAGCTCTCTCCAGCTCTGCCTCTAGAACCCCCCACACCCCTAGAACGTCCTTGGAGGAGGTTGAGGAAGAACACTCCTAGGTTTGAGTTGCATAGTGGACTCAGTGGGCCCACGGGAATCCAGGGGAGACTGTGATTTCAGCTGGGTCTGCCCACACAGCTACTATGTGCAACCAACCTTAGCACTCATGCCTTTTGAGCATCCCTCGGCCCGCAGAAGGGGTGGGGAGGGAGAGAGGATGAAATGAAGAATTTCAACAGTATTAACAGTGCTTTGGGGACATACAGATAAGTATTTGGGGGGGGGGACACAGAATACGGGACTCTCGAAAATTTGGACACTGTATTAGCCTAACCTACTCAGTAATATCCACACTGTGGTCCTGAGAGGTGGCACACCTTGTTGAAGGTGACATGGACAGCCCGGGCAGTGCAGGGATCAGGCAAGGAAGCTCATTGTTTCTGGTTTCTGTCCAAGGTGTGTACTGCTCCCCAGTGTCAGTCACTTCCTCTACCTTCCCATTCCTTTTCTCCCCTGATAGTCATTTTGTCTGCCGGGGGAGCCCCCAGGTGTGAAAGCCCCAGGAAGACAGTTGCTAGAACCACTCTGAGGAGGAGGCAGGCGGTAAGACTCAGCCGGAGTCATTTTCATTAATTTATACCATTTTGCAGCTTCTCCAGCGGGCCTGCCCCCCGCTGGTGCTCTCCACCCCGACTGAGATGGTGCTTCTGTTTGTTTCCATTGTCTGAGAAATGACAGGGCTTTGATTACACCCATGGTCTCTCATGAGCGGCTCTGTTCTGACTGCCCACGTGCAAAAGACAGCCTTCTGTATCCTGCCTCGTGTCTGCTTGTTGCTGAGGGGTTTAGGCTGAGGGGCCACCTCGGTCCACGGCTGGGGCGTGCATGGGGGCTGAACAGAGAGCAGGGCATCCTAAGGGCAGGACACAGGTAAATAGTGGGTGTCTGTTAGCATCAAAGGTGAGAGAGACACGGAGAAAAGCTGGCATTATGAGGGTTCAAGTAGGACTCAACTTTCTGTATGGGGACCCCATTTTCAATGGAGGTGACAGAGCTGTGAACCCAGGGGTAGGAGGGTGACCTCAATGCATGACCGTAGAGGTGTTATTCCAAGTATTTAACAACTTGATCTGAACAGACAACCGATCAGTCGCTGAGTAGCTGGAAGGAAGTCCCAGAGGCCACGTGTAGTGCATGCATTAACCTTTTGGTTGTTGGCCTTGATGAAGTTCATCCCCAGGAAGGAACTGAAAGGCTAGAATGATGGAGCACCAGACAACAGCTACTCATCAGCCAGCACAGAATGGCAATGCCAGAGACCTTCCATATCAGCTATGTGCATGGAGATTCTGGACAGGGCTGTAGCCAACTGCTTGTCTTAGCCAACTTCTCAGCATCAGCCCACAGCTGTCTTCTGGGGAAAGGAAGCCCACTTATTTCTCATCTTCTAATGTTCAAGAAGAATCGAATGGTGTGTGTGTGTGTGTGTGTGTGTGTGTGTGTGTGTGTGTGTGTTACTTAACTAAAAAAATTACATACTCACCCACAGGTGCCTGCGATCTCTCCAAAGATGACAAAACCAAGATTGGTCATCTATGGATGTAACTGGAACCCACAGGACACCCATCTGGCACAGGGAGGGCAGCCTTTCACACTACATGCCCCTGTCAACGAAGACAAATGGCCTTTATGGTGTAAAAGAGCCCCCATGCTCTTTTGCTTTGGTATCTCTGCTGCTGATGGACGGGCTGGGGCTAGGACAGACCCTCAGAGGGACTGGTAAAGCCGCTGGGGGTGACTTGTGACAAGCCCAGGAGAATAGTGGAGAAGTGGGAAGAAGTCTCTATGTAGTCAAGGGAATGGGCAGGGTATCTGAGGGGTTCTCACTGGAAATATAAATGAATTTGGGTCGTAGTGGAGAAGTCACACTTCCCTTCAGGACAGTGGTTCTCAACCCGTGGGTTGCGACCCCTCAGGGGTTGCATATCAGATATCCTGCAAATCAGATATTTATGTTATGATTCATAACAGTAGCAAAATTACAGTTATGGAGTAGCAATGAAATAATTTTTGGTTGGGGTGGGGTCACTACAACATGAGGAACTGTATTAAAGGGCTGCAGCATTAGGAAGGTTGAGAACCAGCCACTGCTTCAGGAGAATTAGGAGTGGGCTGTTTCTTCCCTCACACCTGTAGAAACATCTACAGGCTCTCTTCTCTGGGTCTTGTCTGAATTGGGCTCCAGGAAGTGATTACCACGTGTGACAGTCCATTTCCCTTCTCAAAAGCTGCTGTGTCTGAGCTCCAAACCACACTGCTCCCCAGGTCCCTGTTGGGGTCACCAGCGGTAGGCAGGCTCTTGTAATCACCTCCTGTGAGGTTGTTCCATAGTGACAACTAGAGAGGTGACTGAGGAGGCAGGAAAGCACAGGAATGATACATTGTATCACTGAAAAAGCAGGGGCCTGTGGAAAGTGCAGACTTAAATAAAAGACTGTGCCAGATTAAGGAGGCTTAATGGACTAAGACAGGAGTTGAGGCATCTTATTCAGTTGACAATAGGGAGCCATGGAAATTTTCTTAACAAAGTATCTGCTTTAGTTCAGACTGCTTTAACAGAAGAGCATGAATTAAGTGACTTCAACACAGTCATTTCTTCCTCACAGTTCTGGGGGCTGAGAACTCTGAGGCCAGGGTACTGATGTGATTGGGATCTGGAAGGCCTCTCTGCCTGGCTTTCAGCTGACTGCCTTCCTGCTGTATCTTCTTCCTCCTACTCTCCTCCATCCCTATCACAAGAGCTGCACCCTCAAGACCTCATCCAAGTCCAGCTCCCTTCAAAGCCCCCCCCCACGATGTAATACCACCACACTGAAGACTGAATTTGGCAAAGGACACACACACACATCCAGTCCATAGCAATGTCTGAGGAACTGGGAGGCAGGAAGCTAACATCCACGTTCCAGCCTCTTTTGTAGATCCTTTATCCAGCTTTATACATCTATTTATATACCTATTCTTCCCATCTCTCTGCATATCTCCAGTTCTGAGAACAGCTTTGTGAGGATATTTCTATTTTGCAGGCAACGATACTGAGTTTTGAAATGTCCAACAACATTCATGGCATCATACAGCAGCTAGTGAATTCAAAATGGGATCCTAAGTGAAGCCTGGGGACTTTAAGAAACTAGAGACCCAGAAGAGGAGCTAGAAGCACTATCTGGGTCAGATTAGTAATTTCTGGAACTACAGTGGGACAGGACAAATGATAGAGGAAGGAAGGAGGGAAGGGAAAAGTGAAGGAAGGCAGGCAGGCAGGAAGCAGGCAGGCAGGCAGGAAGCAGGCAGGCAGGCGGGCAGGAAGGCAGGCAGGCAGGAAGCAGGCTGGAAGTAGGCAGGCAGGAAGCAGGCAGGCAGGCAGGAAGCAGGCAGGCAGGCAGGAAGCAGGCTGGAAGTAGGCAGGCAGGAAGGCAGGAAGCAGGCAGGCAGGCTGCCTGGATCCAAAGACTAGGCCTCTAGATAACTGCTTTAGGATGGATGGTGGAGAGAAGAGGGAGGACAGATATCGGGAATGGGAGGGATCACAGAGTAATTAAGGGATGGGAAGGAACATTAACAGTAAAGGGAATTTAGAAGAAGGCACAATTTTCAGAAGACAGTCTTCCCTTTATTTTATTTATTTATTTTGTGATTTTTTTATTTTATAATTTAATTTAATTTTACATATCAGCCACGGATTCCCTTGTTCTCCCCCCTCCCGCTCACCCTCCCCCCTATTTTGTGATTTTGAGACCACATGTGACCCAGGCTGACCTCTAACTTGCTAGTCAGCCAAGGATGACCTTACCCCTCCTGATCCCTCTTGCTTCCATTCACCAAGCGCTGGGATTATAGATGTGAGCTGCCATGTATAACTTGACTTCGATCTTTTGAAACAGTATGTTAGTTCAGAGATCTAGAAAGAGTCCTTTTCACTTCCTAGTATGGCAGCACAGTCAAACAAACTAAAAGAGAAAATTTTCAAAATTCACTGCCAAAGTATACATTTAACAGCACAGTCCTGTGTTGCTTGACCATAGTAGGGACATGTCCTGAGTAAGATGTCATTAGGCAGATTCACCAGTGGGAGGTCACATAGAGTGTATTTGCACAAACCAGGACGGTGACGCCATTACTAGGCAATAAAATCTCATGGGACTCAACTGCCCATGTGTTATGTCCCTGACATGTACGCTGCATGGTTATACTCATCCTCCCTACATGCAGTGTGTTATGTTTCCTTCCCTGTTCTGGTCTACTCTGCTTCATGTAAGGTGATGGATAGAGAAGGAAGCCGATGTTTGCAGTGGCTGATTCACCACCCATCGGCCTGTAGTTTGCACAAGACTCAGCCAAAAGCAGTGTGAGTGGAACAACCAGTCCCCTTAGCCACTGTCACTGATGTTTCAGAGAAGGGGGGAGGGGATCAGGAACACCTGACACAGAGAGGAAGCAGGCAGGTGACGTCCCCAAAAGACCTTTGAGTTAGGTCATCAGAGACCTTCCAAGAATAATTTCAGTCGGTTGTGAAGACAAGCAGACTGAACAGGAAGGTGTATGAGTTGACAAAAGGTAGAATTGATGATAAATAGAAAGATGAAATAGCTGATGGAAGACAGACCTGAACACACACATCTGCGGAAGAGACAGAGCCTGGGAAGGGAAAGGGATTGAGGATTCCTGAGAGAGGTGACTGCAGGTGATAACGGAAAGAAGCCAGGCTCGTGTGGAGACTTCTAGAAGGTGCTGGGGTGAACTGGGATGAAGAACACAGATGTGGGGTCATCTAGGGAAGGAGGCACGGTGTTGCTTCTCAAATAGGGAAGGGGAAGGGCTAAGAAAAGACAGACATTTGCAGAGGTGAAGAGGGAGTGCTGAGAAGCAGGAGGGAGGTCAGTGTGTGTGTGTGTGTGTGTGTGTGTGTGTGTGTGTGTGTGTGTGTGTGTGTTTAGATCACTTGTTAGCTGGCTGTTAATAAGCCTCAGCACACAAGGAAACAAAAGAAAGGCTGGACCGTCCGGCACCAGCTTGGAGGCAGCAAGCTGCAGAAGCTGAGGTTGGCTTGATCCGGAGGGGTTTTCTCTCTCTCTTGTTGTCTGTTGTCAGCCTATGGCCCGTTTTGTCCTCCAGGACTTCTCACTGAGCTCCATCACTTTAAGGACTCCGGAAATGTAGAGTCACTGCTAAAGGACCAATATATATACCATTCTACACTGGGTCATTTTTGTTTTTGTTTTTAGAATCCTGCCTCTAGGCCTTCAAAAACAAGTTCCCGTTTTTGAGGTTGCTGATTCTACTTCCAACAGGACTTAACAGCACAGCCTAGCCCACCTGGGCCGATCAATCGGATTTTATCAAGTGAGGTTTTTCTCAGCCTCCCTTTATGGGATTTCCAGTCCTGATTGTACACTGGAAATGCCCGAGGAAAGTTAAATATCCTGATGCTTGCCCCGTCTGTAGAGATTGACTTGATGGATCGGGCTCTGTGACTGGGTACCAGTGAATTTCCCAGATAACTCTACAGTCTAAGGATGTGAACTATTAGCTCCTTTGCTACTCCAAGTGTATCCTCAGGACCAGGAGCATTCACCTTGGCCTGGGTACTTAGAGAATTCAGAGTCTCAGGCTCCCATCATGCCTGAATAGTTGTAATGTACAGCTAAGCAGAGAAAGCGGGCCATTCGTATGTATGCCAAGGTCAGAGGAGCTCTGTGACGGAGGTCTAACCACTTAAGCATTCTTGTCTGTTCTGTGCATGATCAAATAGAGAGATCCCAACTCCTGATCTCTAAGCAGCCTGGCAAAGAGCTGATAGCTGCTGTGAGGAATGTCAAATAGGCACCCATAAGCCAAGCCACAAGTGTTTCCCGGCTTCAGGCAAGCAGACACTGCACACTTGAGTACTGACTCTTGGGCTTAACAGTCTACCTTAGAGTCGGGACATTCTTGCAGGGTGACCAACCGCTTAAATTTCTCTGATATTTTCCCGTTTTTAGAAAAGTAAGTGCTTTGTCTTGGGGTATGTGTTGGTTCTTGGCAAACTGGAGTGGGTGGTGGTCACCATGTGAACTAACACTTGGAATTGTGTTACCCGATATACACATAAACACACACACACACACACACACACACACACACACACACACACACACATGCTGTGGGATGGTCTGTATGTCAGATGTGTTGCTGACTGGTCAATAATTAAAACACTGATTGGCCAGTAGCCAGACAGGAAGTATAGGCGGGACTAACAGAGAGGAGAATGGAGAGAACAGGAAGGCGGAAGGCAAGGGGAGACACTGCCAGCCACTGCCATGACAAGCAGCATGTGAAGATGCCAGTAAGCCACGAGCCATGTGGCAAGGATAGATTTATAGAAATGGATTAATTTAAGCTGTAAGAACAGTTGGCAAGAAGCCTGCCACGGCCATACAGTTTGTAAGCAATATAAGTCTCTGTGTTTACTTGGTTGGGTCTGAGCGGCTGTGGGACTGGTGGGTGACAGAGATTTGTCCTGACTGTGGGCCAGGCAGGAAAACTCTAGCTACACACACACACACACACACACACACACACACACACACACACACACACCATCAAAGGTAAGATCTGCTTCATTGTATTCCTACCCTCTTGGGAACATACATAGCTAGGAACATTGGTGTTTTCTATATAATGCTATGATTAGACATGTCGGTTCATTCATTCAACAAAAACTCATTGAGGGCTGGAGAGGTGGCTCAATGCTTAAGAGCACTTGTTGCTCTTTAAGAGGACCCAGGTTCAATTCCTAGTACTCACATGGTGGGTCACTACTGACTGCCCTTACTCCATTACCAGAGGATCACCAGGCATGCATGTAGTACCCAGACATACATGCAAGTAAAACACTCATACACATAAAATAAAATAAACAATGAATTCAAAATAAGTGTTTAAAAAAAAAAACAAAAAACCTAAAAATGAAGAAACAAAAAACTCACTGAATGTCCTTATTGATAACTTCATGCGACATTCCAGGAAGCCACAGTCCCGAGGAGTTTCAGGAGGATATCGTCTAGATGGGGTTACAGAACTAGCAGTAGAAAGAGACACAGGCAGAGGTCCCAACACACCGTGGGGCCCAGGAACCTCTAAAACATGCAAGATGTCAGCCATGTGAGCAATGGCAGGTATGTTCTGAGAAACAGAGACTTTCATAGCACAGAGAATAGGGATCTACCATAGACAGAAGAGCATAGCCACTTTGATCCTGAGGGCAGGTCAACACCTTTGAGGAAAGTGCAATGGAAGATGGAGGGCGGGGCTAGGCAAGAGCTGATGGAGAAGGGGCTTTGGAAAACACATCAGGGAGGTGAGTGGGTCCCCAGAGGAGGGGGAATCCTCAGAAGAAGAAGAAGTGAAGACACGTCAACCGTTCCACAGTCTGTAGGGAACAGAGCGGCGAAAACAGAAATGGTAGAGGAGAGTCAGGAGAGGAGCTCAGTGGTCCCAGAAGGGAATGAGGGCAGCTGGGTTTGAGCTGGTGTCAGTTTCGATATGAGATGTGTGGGCTGGAGAATCATGGGAAATAAACGCCTCAGGTGGGCGTATTCATTGGTAATTGCCTCCAGTGGGAGGGGCAAAGGAAGAAAGAGACAGGACTCTGAACAGGTTTTTTGTTTTGTTTTTTTTTTCTGTAATAGTTTCTAGATTTATGGAAAAGGTCCACAAAAGTACAGTTTCCTTCTTCTGCCCCTGACCCACCCACTGTTACCACCATACATATTCAGGGTACAACGATGATTACTAGGCTTTCCTACCCCTTTCCACTATTAGGCGTGTGTGTGTGTGTGTGTGTGTGTGTGTGTGTGTGTGTGTGTTCATAATCCTACCTATCCCACCTAGCATTTCACTGCTATGTACCTCTGGCCACCAGCACTCAGCAAGAGTCACTCAGCCTTTCTTATCTTTAGGACTTCAGTGTCCTAAGACTGTTGGTCAGCTTTTTTGAGAAACACGACTCAAATTTGGGCCTATCAGCCATTTTCCGGTTTTTGTTTCTGATGGCAATTTTGGGGGTGGAACGCTCTCTGAGGGCAGGGACTTGGGGGATTGATCCCTGGCAGATTGCACAGCTCAATGTGCCAGTGTAATAATGGGGACCCTAATGTGCCAGTCAGCTGTAAGTAGAATGTTTCAAAGATCTACACCATCCCTTCCTCTGCCTTGGAAGAAAGGGGAAAGTTCTAGTTAGAATAAAGAAGAATGCTTTTCTTAAATGAGTCAACAAAAGTCACTTGGATCCATTGCATTAGGTCCTTGAATCTCTACAATGGCCAGGCATGGCAGTGGGCAGTGTGTAGGTGAATTGGAGATCTAGAAGATGCTCCCTGAAGCCTGCCTACAGGAAAAAGGAAATGGGGGTCCATGGTGATGGCAAGGCAGGCAGCCTGCATTGAGTATGCATTGCAGGCAGGGAGGAGGTGCAGAGCACGGAAACAGGGCTTCATGGAAGAGGTGATGCCTGACGCAGGGCTGGAGGAGTTTAGGATTTGGACCTAGACTATAAGAGGGCAAGGAAGTCTCAGGAAGGTGGAGGCTGTGGTGGTTTGCATAAGAATGGCCGCCATAGGCTCATAGGTTTGAATGCTTGGTCATTAGGGAGTGGCACTACTGGACAGGGTTTAGGAGGTGTGGCCTTGTTGGAGGAAGTCACTGGGGGTGGGATTTGGGGTTTCAAATGCTCAAGCCGGGCCCATTGTCTCTCTCTTTTCCTGCTGCCTGTTGATGTGGATGTAGAACTCTCAGCTGGAGAGGTCTCCAGGACCATGTCTGCCTGCATGCCTCCATTCTTCCCACTGTGATGATGATGAACTAAACCTCTGAAACTATAAGCCAGCCTCAATGAAATGTTTTCCTTTATAGGAGTTTACCGCGGTCATGGTGTCTCTTCACAGCAATAGAACACTGACTAAGAAAGAGGCCTTCAAACGAAAATTCAAAAGCTGGGAGCCCTCAGGTACGTGTGGAGAGTGACAGGCAGTGGAGTCTCGTTGGAATGTCTTCTGGGAAGCTGAGATGGCAGGCCGAACGAAGAAGTCAGTCCAAATACCACCAGTCCCCAACTGTCATTGTGTGGAGGCAAGTGATTTTTTTCTCCATGGCAGTGAAAAGCATGAGGGCGGGTTGCTCAGAGCACTTGGCATGGGGGACAGAAGGACAGCAGATACTCTCCCCAGCCTCTTCACTGCCGAATACTCAGGAAATGCAAGAAAATGGATGTGATGGAGGTGGGTTCTGGTTATGATGCGACTATCTCCCGACACGTCTCAGGCATTCCTCCTACCACCACACCGTGGCACAATACTGCACCAGGATATATGCCACGACACACTTTCATACTGTGGCATGACATCATGTTGTGACATCCTATCATACCGTGTCATAAAATATTACCATGCTCTGCCATGCCATCATGCTATGTTACACCACAACACAGCAACATATCACCATCCTGTAACATAGCATTACATCATGCCACACCACCATGCTATAAGATACCACCATGCTGTGTTACACCATCATACCACACCATGATACCACCACACTACTATCATGTCATGCCATATCAGCATGCCATAACATAGCACCATGTTATCCCATACTACTCAGTTATCCCATATCACCAAGTCATGGCATACCCACCTGCTCTAATATACCACCGTGCTATGATGTATTATCTCATCTTTGTGCCAGAGCACACCCTGTCTCTGGTGAGCTCTTTCTTGCTATTGGCTGGAGGCTCTGGTTTTTCTGTGAAGCCACCTGCCTGTGACTCATTCAAGACTAAGCCATCCTTCCTTTCTGTTCATGCTTCAACAAGGACATCTCTCCATCATGATCTTCATGGCAGAGTTATTGCTATCCCTCTTATTAGATTGAAATATCAGTGAGAGAGGGAACCATATTTATTTCCCTACATTGCTTAAGCTAATATCATGCTTGACATATCACAGATAGTTGAAAAATAACCATTGAACTAAATTCTATTTAATGGGACAGTAGAAAGAGCACTAGACTTGGATTCTGGAGTCCCAAGTCTAAACCCTACAACCAACCAACAAATGATCTGACTTCTCAGAAAATACCTTGTCTCCACATAGGGATAATGGATGACAATATTTCATAGATTTGTCCCAGAAGACCCCAGTATATCTCAGAGCATGGTGGCTGCCCTTCTGCCCAGCACACTTACCTCACCCATAATTACTCAATCAGGGTCCACCAAGTATGTAGAGGGACAACATAGAACAGATACGACTACCATTGTGAGGCCACCGTGTGTCAGACATCATCAAGCACAATTTAAATGACACCTTTGGGTACTGGAAGCAGAAGCACAGTGGAGTTGAGTGTTAGTCAACCGATAACGTTTCCCAAGAGGGTGACGGCTGGTCAGCAGAGAGCTGGCAAGAGTTACATAGAACTCCAAGAAGCTGGAGAAAGTCCCCCATTGCCTAATGCTACCAGAACTCTATTGGGACCACTGTGGGGGGTCTGAGGACACACAATCCTGCCCGACTTCATGTCTGCTCCCTGGGGTTGTAGGTCTACCTGTTCATCCCTGACTGAGTCCTGTTAGCCCAGTGTCTGTATAGAGTGGTAACACAGACACATCACTCACCCGTTTGGGGCCTTAAATCCCTTCATTTTAGAAAATCAAGGAAGATTTCACTCTCAATGTGAGCTCCCTTTTCTTCATCAAACCTTTGATTTCTTTGGGTGTCAGGGTGGATAGTGATAATGCTGAAGTCAGCCAGGAACAACAGTATCAAAAGGTTACAAAAATCAAGACAAACATGGCATTTTGGCTCTTCATCTACCAGATCCCCATGGGTATGAGCAAGAGAGATAAGGAGAAACATTTTTAAAAAAAAAGTCTGGACAACTACAGAGCTGATGCCACAGTTTCTCTTGGTTTTCATTGAAAAAAAAAATGCCAGTAGGTAAGGGATCTAGAGGAAGTATGACTGAGTCTTGAATGAAGCACTGTTTATCAACAGCCCTGCTGGCACATTGGCACATTTGGAGTTCTTGAGCTTCTGGACTCCATTTTGTCAATATGTTGTACTCCCCAAGGATACAAAGTTCTTGTTACCATGGCAATCACCTCAAACAGCGGGACCCTGGTGCCCCACTGTCACAGAGACGCTCCCAAATAGAACAAAGGCCACAGCTGCTGCAGATGATGCTCAGAGGAGTGAATGGACCAGTGTCAGCCAGAGCATGTCAGGAAAGGAGGATGAGCAAGACCTGGTGTGCTAAAGCATCCCTGACCCTTCCATTACTCCCCCTCCTGCCTAGATCCTCTATCTCAGCCAATACCAGGTCCATGATAAGCATCTCTTCTAAAGAGAAGCCATCCTGTGTCTTATAGTCCACACTCCCATAGTACATAGTCCTTATGCCATCATTTTGTAACTGCCCCACTAGCAGACACGTGACTGGAGAAATTCCAAGAGGACAGGAGCTGTGCTCTGCTTCAGTGTGAGCTCCAGAGTTCTCTGTGTCATTCTAACACAAAGTATCTGCTCAATAAATTCTTACTGTATACATCTTACTCTGCAGACATGGGGAAAGGCCAAAACAGGTTGATAACGTGATTTAAGTAAAATCCACCCACCAGCATCTCCAAGATACCTATGGTCTGTAAAATGAGAATTTCACTTCTTGTGTCTTCTGTAACTGCATAGCCTGAGTTTAATCAATAATCCTCCAAATGAAAGAAATTTTGATCAATGCCTAATAAAAGTTATAGGGTAGCCTCAGACTAATTAGAAAATAAAATTAACCATATGTTCTGCTGCTTCTATAGACATCCATGGTGTATTCCATTCATTCAATGCTCTAGGCTTTGTGGTGATATATTGATGTGTTAGGATATGAAGGATGACTAGATCTGAGGCTGGAAAAAGGATTCAGGAGGAGGAATCTCCCCCCTGCACATGTGTCCACTGGTATTTCTTGGGGTGGGATGTGGAGACCCTGGCTATCCTGCTTGCCATCTTTCCTGAGTGTCTTAGAGTTTCTATTGCTGTGAAGAGACACCATGACCATGGCAACTCTTATAAAGGAACATATTGTCAGAGGATTAATCCATTATCATCATGGTGCAACATGGTGGCGTGCAGGCAGGCATGGTGCTACAGAAGCAGCTGCTACATCTTGATCCCTCAGGCAACAGGAAGTGGTCTGAGACACTGGGTGTGGCTTGAGCATACATTAAACCTCAAAGCCCACCTCCACAGTGACATACTTCCTCCCATAAGACCACACCTACTCCAACAAGGTCACACTTCCTAATAGTGCCTCCCCCTTTGGGGGTCATTTCTTTCAAACTACTACACTGAGCATATCACCTCACTTCTCTGGACCCTGGTTTCTGCTTGTAAAAGTCGAGAAAATAATTTCTTCTCCCTTCCCATCCACAGACATACAAACTGGTGGTTCTCCCTGTGTTAGAGAATAAGGAAGCTTTTGGACTCATGGGGGTTCTTCCAGACTCTTTGGAGAGGTCTAGATTAAAAATACCATTCAATGAACCATTGAATGGAGTTATTATTCTAAGATAGGTGGCCCTAAATACCGCCAAACCACTCATTCCTATTATAAGGCTACTAGGACCAAGCCTACAAAAACAGGCATTGAGAAGACTAGTTAGTATTAACTAGTTAGTACTATCAAGGACTTAACACCTTTTCTTATCTGCACCCTGCCCATTCAATCACCCAGCTCTGGGGGAAACTACACTGTGTCTTAAAGCCTAACAGAGTGATGGGAAAGCAATGAGAAAGATACAGAACTGACCAACTGTGAGAGATTACGTTTCTGGTGAGAGGTGGTAGGCTCACTCGCTCACGCCTGTGCTTTGGAACACACATCCACTATCCTCAGCAGCCTTTCTACCTGTTAGCCTGCCTTGCTGTTCAACAGTTAGCTGCTCTGGGATCCTTGCCAGCTCCGTAGGCAGTGTTAGTGCAGATCACAACGCATAGAACCCTGGCCTGAGGCACTCATTGTATTGTGTGGTGACTGCATCTTAGGATAATACTAGCCTTTTGTCCTAGACTCTCAACCTGCATCTCATGTCGGCATGCCTAGGGTCTGGCACCCAGGTATGGTCACTCTATGTCTTCAGAATCGATGCTTGCCCTGTTTCCTTCACGACCAGACCCAGGGGTCAGAAAGGAAATGAGTGGCAAGATATTTTCAGATTTAATAGTGACCCTAAGGGTAAAATGCCCGTAAGAAGACATCAACTTTAGTCCACTCGTGGAACAAAATTGACGAAACACCAGTGGGACTTGCTTGGGTCTTGTCTGGTTTTGATCTGGTCCTCAAGATCATTGTGCCCAAAGGCAGCCAACGTACCCTTTGCTACCTCAACCTGAATTTTTATAAAAGAAATTTTTTTCATGCGTATCTTTTTATAACATTTTATTAACCAAACAATAGGATATACTTTTATTATAAAAAAATTAAACACACGTAAAAGTAGGAAGACTGTAATAAATCTCACATACCCATCACCAAGCCCCAGCCTGTGTCCAGTCTTGCTTCACCTGCACTTGCTGGACTATTTTGAAGCAAATTCCAGGCATCGTGGTGAACAAATGCTTTTTGATTCATACAAGGTCTAAAAATTTTAAATCTTGAGAAAGCCCTTTGTAGAGTTACTTCCCAATAAATGGAATGGGGGAAGTATGAAAATCCTTTGAAATCAAGATATATATTCCTCCAGAGCGAGAACCAGGGCACTGTGTACAAAGCCAGCACTGACCTTGCAAAGACCAGAGCCTCTGGGCTCTCTTTAGAACAAAGATGCACTGAGTTAGGAGCAGCCAAATGGACAAACCCACTCCAGGGCCTTTTCGTTCTGCATCAGATACTGTACCCCACACCCAGATACATACGCGCACCCACTCCCACAAGCAGGCACATGACGGGAGAGACACCTCTATCCACCCACGCACTCTGCTCCTATCAGTTGTTTTCCAAACACTTTGGAGAGAACCCAGAGCCTACGGCCTGGAAAGCTTTTCTTTCTCAAGCAGAACATTGTTCCACAGAGGCTCAGCTCAGATCTGTGGCTCCTGGAGGGATCACCACGGGGTGGATCAAAACATACAACCCACGTTCACTCTGTGTACCAAAGTGCTCCTTTTGGGGTATCAGGCTAAAAACTGGTGACGAACAACACATAGCAGCCAGTGTTGTTTATACGGGGAGCTATTAGCTCTGTTTATGTACTTAAGATCCCACAGTGGGGAAACTCCTGCCCACACAACACTTTGCCTCGCTCTGATGCCATCCTGTCAGTCTCGAAGCACTTAACACACGGTACTTACACCTAAGGAGTGAGTGAAATACATCATCAACCTGAAGGACAGACCAGACGGAAACCTAACAGCTTCCGTGAGCCTTCCTCTCCCACCGTCTCAGGTCCGGCTACTTCATTTCTTTTGATGATTCATTTTAATGTACATGTACGGGTAGGGGTCTGTGTAAGTGTCCCCCACGTGTGGGGTTTGGGGGAGTGGTACCTGTGAAGACCAGAAGAGGGTGTGTGATCCCCTGGAGCTAGAGTTACAGGCACTTGTGGACACCAGACATGGGTGCTGGGAGCCAAATTCGGGTCCTCAGGAGGAGCAGGAAGTGTCCGTCACTGCTGGGCCATCCCTCCAGCCCCCTTACTTAACTTGACAAAACAGCTGATTATTTATTTATATTAGCTCCATGTTGCAGACACAGGACACTGGGATTCAGAGGAATTTATTGATTTTTTTCCCCAAAAGCTACAGAGCTAGTCAATGTCACAGGCACCCAATCCGTCCCTCTACACCGGAAATCCCTATGATTTTCATGTGGGACAAATTTCCATTATTTAAATAATTTTTGATTTTTAACCTTTAATTTTTAAATAATCTCATTATTGTAAGCTGGGCAGTGGTGGCACATGCCTTTAATCCCAGCACTCCGGAGGCAGAGGCAGGCAGATCTCTCTGAGTTCAAGGCCAGCCTGGTCAACAGAGCTAGTTCCAGGACAGCTAGGGCTGTTACACAGAGAAACTCTGTCTCAAAAAAAAAAAATCAATATTATTGTAAAAACACAATAGCAGAATGAAGTATTCCCATTCACCATTCACCCAACTTCTCCAGAGTTGGTGTCTCCAGTGAACATATTACAATAATCAAAATCAAGAATTTAGCCTTGATATAAGGCTATTGTTGAACCTGCGTGCTTTATCCTAATTTTACCAGCCACCTCTATTGTCCAGAGTCCAAACCAGATAGCACACTGTATTTCATTCTCATATTTCTTTAGATTGTGCTAGCCATTACTTGGGAGGCAGAGGCAGGTGGATCTCTGTGAGTTCAAAGCCAGCCTGGTCTACGTAGATTCTGTTAGTCTCCGACAATTCCCCTGTCCTTCTTCATCTTTAATGACCTTGACACTTTGGGAAAGTACAAGCCAGCTATTTATTTTAGAATATCATTTAGTTTAGACCTTTTTAAGTATTTGAAAAGTTTTAGGAAGCCCCTGAGTGGGATAGCTCCGTCAACCACCTCCCACATCTCAGGGAACACTGTGACAGTGAGGACAGGAAGAATGTGAGACCCAGAAGATGAGGAGTGCATGAGAGCCTGTCTTTTGGACATGGCGCAGCCATTACGCTCATGAACTCCTAGTAACCATGGCTACCTGGACAAAACTTGAACAAATCAAGCCAGTCAAATTTCTAGCATGGATGGGAGAGAAGCTCACAAGGTTTTCACCCCTAGCTGAGGAGCTATTGATAGCTGATGGCTAATGGGGGTGGGTGGGTGGTATCGTTTTTCTTTGAGGTAAGGTCACTGGTAGATTCTCCATCTTCCAATGGATGACCCCATAACCCTTCATATGTGGGCAACACCAATTGGACTTAGTGACTTATTTAAAACAATAAAAGATGACATGAATTTGGGAGTGAGATGTGGCAGAACATGGGGGGCAGTTGGAGAAGTTGGAACAGGGTAGATACAACCAAACTACACCACATACATGTGTGAAATTTTCAAGTAATAAATAAAAAATAGCGTACTCACAAAGTTTCACAAATCACCCTATGAGCTTTTTGGTCCGCCTTTTCTTTTGTATCCTTTATAATAAATTGTAATAATAAGCTTTTAAAAAAAATAGTTTATTTTTCAACTTACATGTATGGTTGTTTTGCCTGCATGTATGTGCACCACATGCTCGCCTGGTTGTCTAAGACAGTCAGAAGAAGGGATCAAGTCTCCTGAATCTGGAGTTATAGGCCATGTGGGTGCTGGGAATCAAACCCAGATCCCCTAAAAGGGCAGCAGCAGGTGCTCTTAACCACTGAGCCATCTCTCCAGCCCCCAATAATAAGCTTTTTCAAAGTAATGAACTAGTGTTATGCTGAGAAAAAGTTTCATGCACCCTCAAACGATCATAGCCATGCTTTGAAAATATTTATTGGCATAGTTATTGACAAGAGGTGATTCTACATGGAAGGACGATTTTGATTTTGCTCACCGTGATGGCTTCCCTATACATTTGAAAAATGTTTTATATATCTAAGGTAATTTTTATGTAGTTGACAGGTGGGGTAAATTTGGTTTCACGCACCCATCCATACATATGCACCTCTTCCTGAAGCCATCAGCCCACAGTCACACACAGTCCAAGGCAGAAATTCTCCAGGAAATCTTGCAGGAAGCGATGGAGGCTGACAAGGTCGGATAACAACATCCAGAGGATGTTTATTGTGTGCCTGTAACTTTATTGTATTCTGGCATGACGCACTCTGCTGAGAGTTTTTGCACACAATGCCCTGTTATTATCTTTCTTCTTCTATGGTGGAGGAAATTAAGATTCGGAGTGTGACTCAGCCAATGTCACACATTTGCACAGTAGCATTGGAATTTATGATCCCAATTCTGAAAGCGTCTTGGTCTAGCTTTTCAGCCCTTTGTCTAAGGTCAAGTTCATAGTCCTATGGTCTCATGCACCATGCTAATTTTGTCAAAAGCTCATCATCTGACTCTGTGTTCCCACTGAACTCATTTGTGAGACAGTTTTCACTGCTTGTGTTCTAAATTCTTTCCCCAACTTGATCTTTTTTGTTTGTTTGTTTGTTTTTGTTTTTCGAGACAGGGTTTCTCTGTGTAGCTTTGGAGCCTGTCCTGGGTGGGACTCACTCGGTAGACCAGGCTGGCCTCGAACTCACAGAGATCTGCTTGGCTCTGCCTCCCGAGTGCTGGGATTAAAGCCATGGGCCACCACCACCCGACCCCCAACTTGATCTTTAATGCTCAGTTCTAAAGCTGTTTTCCCTTTCTCCTTCTATCCTCCCTTCCCCTCTCCCGACCCTCCTCATGTTGGGAATCAAACCCCAGGCGCTGCACATGCTAAGCAAGTACTGTACATCCCCCTTTCATAAAGCCATTCATTCTTCTGGTAGAAGGAGAGACTGGGTTTCTACCAGCCCTGGGTACCACTCTTCTTCCCTCTAATGTAGTAGTTCTCAGCAGGCGTGTTGAATACCAGATATCCCACATATTAGATATTTACATCACGATTCATAATAGTAGCAAAATTATAGTTACGAAATATAGTAGCAATGAAATAATTTTATGATTGGGGGTCACCACAACATGAGGAACTGTATTAAAGGGTCTCAGCATTAGGAAGGTTGAGAACCACTGCTCTAACACATCACAAACAAAAGCAGCAGAGCTAGAAGCAGCCTGAGTATTCTCAAGTTCAGCCTCCTTGTATAAAGGAGGAAACGATGACGCTAACTAGTATTTACAGAGTGTGTAGTGAGGGGCGGGCTGTGTTCTCAGTGTTTGCCACAGAGTGTATCAGTCAACACTCATAACTACCAAGACAACCACTATTGCAGGAGAGGCTTCTAGAACTCACTCATCTCTGAGCATCTTCTCCTTAGGCATCCGGAGGATTGCTGTTAGACAAAACCATGTTTCAAGATGCAGCCAGTGAGTTGTGGAAGAAATCAATGTGTCACTCTGAGCTGAAGCACTTAATGAATTGTGAGGCATGGGTCTGTTCAGTGTCTGTTGCTCTGTTCTGGGATTCCTGGGCTTTCCCAGGGAAGCTCCTGATTTGACTGCATTCAAATACTCTCTGAACACAGCCGTCTTAGTTAGGGTGTCTATTTGCTGTGATGAAACACCAGGACCAAAGCAACTTGGGGAGGAAAGGGTTTATTCAGCTTACATTTCCACAGCACTGCTCATCACCAAAGGTTATCAGGACAGGAACTTAAACAGGGCAGGAACCTGAAGGCAGGAATTGATGCAGAGGCCATGGAGAGGTGCTACTTACTGGCTTGTTCCCCATGGCTTGCTCAGCCTGCTTTCTTTTGGAACCCAGCACCACCAGCCCAGGGATGGCACCACCTGCAATGGGCTGAGTCCTCCCCCATCAATCACTAATTAAGAAAATGCCCTTACAGGCTTGTCTACAGCCTGATCTGATGGAGTTTTCTTAACTGAGGTTCCCTCCTCTCAGATGACTCCAGCCTGTGTCTAATTGACATAAAACTATGCAGTACACCAACCCAGGAGTGGAACCAATGATTGTATCAGGAAACTTACATTAACTGAATAACAGGAAAAACAAAACAACCCCCACAAATCTTAATGCAACATATAAAAAGTAGCGCCCTCTTGTGTCAGTATCCCACATGGACGAGCAGCCTCCCTGTCTGGAACAGGAAGCTTCTGGGTTCCTGAAGCAAGGAAGAGAGAAATGCACGAGGCATTTCTTCCTGCCTTTGTCCTGGGTGACATGGCACTTCCTTCAGGGACACATGGTCCTGTGTCTTCCCAAAGAGTCCCACCTTCCTGATATAGTGCCCAAAGATCTAGTCCTTATCTGTCCTAGAATTTTGAGTCTGTGGCTACGTTTCTTTTTCCCATATAGCTGTCTCCTAATATACAGTATTCTTAGCACAGTCAGCCAGCCACCTTGGAATTGAAAAGAAAGAGAGAGAGAGAGAGAGAAAGAAAAAGAAGCATCAAAAAACAAAAACCTTAGGGTTTAAAATAGAATCTGTGGCACCATATGCAGATCATGGCCTCCAGCTCTGCATTTCATCCCCTTCCTGGGTTCCTTTTGATGTCCATGAAGATTTGTGAACCATTCTTAAAGTGTATGGTGGTTGATGGTCATTGTCAACTTGACTGGATTTAGGATCCCAGGAGCGACCCCTCTGGGTGTACCTATGAAGCTGTGTCTAGAGAGGTTGAACTGGGGAGGAAAGAACCACTCTAACTGTGGGTATCACCATTTCAGGGGCAATGGAAGAAAGGCGGGAAAGAGAAAGTCCCCAGAGCAACAGAGCCTGCTTCCTGATTGACACAGAGGTAAGCAAGCTCAGCCACCACGCCTTCCCCCTTCTGGATGGGTTGCAACCTCAAATTGTGAGCCAAGATAAACCCTTCTCTCTCTCTCTCTTTTTAAAGATTTATTTATTTGTATTTTTAACGCATATTGGTGTGTCGCCCTGTACATGTATCAACACAGCACATGCATGCAGTGCACATGGAGGCCAGAAGAGGGCATCGGATTCTTCAGAACTGGAGTTACAGACCTTGTGAGCCACCTGTGGGTGCTGGGAATCGAACCTGTGTCCTCTGGAAGAGCAACAAGCACTCTTACTGGAGAAGCCATCTCTCCAGCCAAGTCTTTCTTTCTTAAGTTGCTTCTTGTCAGATATCCAGTCACAGAAATGATAAAAAGTCACGACTACAAGGTGAGAAGCCCAGGTAAGCATTATTCAGACTTCAGTCATGGGTATTTTATATGTATTCCGCCTATATTACTTTCTTCAAAGTTATCATCTATTTTTAATTGTCTCACATCTTCATTTCAGTACATTTACTCTAAAGGGGACTTTTTGCTGCTACCATAAATGAAAATTAGTGTCATTTGCCACAAAAAAAAAAAAAGCAGACAAACTGTGGAACTTCCATTCAAAGAAATATTACCAAGAACTGAAAAAACACTGTTTTTACACACACACACACAGAGACACACACACACACACACCCCTAAAAGGACATGGAGGAAATGGAGATGCATATTACTAAGTGGAAAAGCTAAACTAAAAGGCCTATATGCACTATAACCCTAACTATCTGACATTCTGGAAAAGATCAAACTATATGGGTGGAATTGGTGAATGACTGGGAGGTGGGACAGAGAGTTTTAGGGCAGTGAAACCATCCTATCTGATGCTATAATGGTGGATATGAACATGGGCGGCGTGGTGGGGAGCTAACAGCAAACCCTAATGAATTCTGGGTAATCATGAGGTTAGTACTGGTTAATCAGTTGTAACAAACATACCTCTTGTGTGGGAGACGTTGACGGTGGGAAGACTGGGAAGGCGTGGGAGCTCTCTGAACTTCCTGCTCTATTTTACTGTTAACATCACGCTAATGAAAAGACTATTAAGAATAATAGACACAAATAGGGAGAAAATAATCAAAAGTTCTATTTAGATATTGGAGTGAATCCAAAGTCTGATGCCTTCTCTTTTTGTTTACAAGGGAGATTAACAACGTTCGAGAAGTATTAAAGACAGACTGTTACTACAATGAGATTTCTGTCTTGGACACAATCCTAAGGCACAAGATCAAACTGGACAGGAATGGTATTCTTGTGTGTGAGTCAATGTTATCTAGAAGCGTCTATCCCAGATATTCCAGAACACTAGTCCAGGGATGGCTGGAATTCGAGCACCCTGCTGATGTGCGCTGGGTAAGGATTTCCTCTACCTTTCTCTGCTTGCTCCTCTGCAGACTTAGTATGCTCCCAGCTTCTGGGGACTCAGAGGCCAGCTAAAGGGTCTATTTTTTATTTTAAACAGGTGCTGCCAAGCATAGAGCAGTGCTTGATAAAATCAATTCACAACACGATGATGGTGGAAATGGAGAAGGATGACTGAGGGAGAGCATTTCCAACCCGGGGGAGAGGACAGAGTTCAGCTGAGTCAGGCAACACAGCAGTGGGAGCTGCTGAGGACAGGCTCCCCATCTACACTGTCCACACTGGGGTTCGCTGTGGTCCAAACATGGCCTTAAATGTCTGAGTCTCACTGATGGAAAGGGAGCTATACCCTAACTCATGAGAGGCTGTCATGTGCTTACATCTTTAGCGTGTAGGGTCAACTTCTTACAAGTGTTCAAATTTAGCGTTGTACCTTTGTCTTACAAACAGTGACACCCAAGTGCAGGGGAATAAATAGCCAACCTGGGGAGGGCCCTGAAGGGAATGAATTCACGTCCTTCTGATGTCACAGCCTAGGTCACAATGTCCCCTGAGACATGGGTGGGGGTTGACACAAAGTCTATCCTGTTTAGTAGGGTGGTTAAAAAAAAAAAAAAAAAGAATGAGGAAAATGTGTTTCTGGCATGTGGCCTCCAGCCAGGCTAATGATTACTACGATTGCTAAGACAATAATCATCAGTATTTGTCCTTACAATATCAGAAAATTAATTTGGTTGGGCCTCTGAAGAAATTATCTATAAGCTCCATGTTTAGAATTTTAATTTATGCATGTGAGTGAACAGATACACAGAAACTCACAAATGTATTTTCTACCAGGCATGTACTAGGGACCACAGATAGCGTTATTAACACGGAATGAATGTGCTCCAGGAAGAAGGAGAAAGAATCAACAATTACTAAGCTCCTACTATGTGCAGAGTCATGTCTTAGCCATGATGGTAGTAGCTTCAAGAGGGCTCTGTAGTTGTTGATTCTCTTCCATCACATTCAGATTAACCTCTCTATAAATGAGGAAAATAATTCGGTCTGTCTTCCACAGTAATTTTGTAGACAACTTGAAATTTCATAGATTAGTGTTGAGTATTTGGCCCATTGTGTAACCCAGGACTGCTAACTGTTTTTACCATTTCTCTTAATCCGGTAAAACAAGCAAGAGTTTAGTATCTGTCCTAGTTAGCTTTAGCTGCCAACTTCACACAGCCTAGAGAAATATTTATGAGTCCAGACTCGGTGGCCCACACCTTTAATCCCAGCACTCGGGAGGGAGAGGCAGGCGGACCTCTGTGAGTTTGAGGCCAGCCTGGTCTACAGAGTGAGATCCAGCACAGCCAGGGCTATGTAGAGAGACTTCACCCATTTTCCACCTGCCCCCTCCCCCCAAAAAAAAGAAAGAGAAAGAAAAGAAATCCTCATGACAGCAGTTAGTTGAGTTAAAAACTAGGACCTGAATATCCTTTTATGGGGCAAGAGGTAACTCCTTGGATCCTAGAGTTAGGTAGAGACTATATTTTCAGATCCTCCACCTCTTTTCCTGATAGCATCTACCTGGTACTCAAAATGTAATTCATAGCCAGGTAAGACAAATGCCACATGTTCTCTCATATGTGGATGCTAGCTTTGAAATTTTAGATTTGCATGTTCACTTGGAGTCTATAGAGGTCGGGAAGCTAGAAAGGGCTTGTGAGGGAGGTTAGGGAAGAGGCTTTCAGGTGTGAAGGTCTAATAGTACATACGTGATGTGAAACTAGAGAAGAGATCCTGGGGATTCAAGGTTTAAGTGGGAACTGGGGCAGTGGGACGGGGAGAGGAGATGGTGGAGAGTGGGTCGACCGATTCTAAGAATGTAGAAAAACATTTTTGGAAAGCCACTAGTTTGTTAAGCTGATTATAAAAATGTAACTGGGGAATTGCCGGAGAGATGGATCTGTAGTTAAGATCGTGCATTGTTCTCACAGAAGATGCAGATCCATGCCAGGTGGATCATAACCATCTGTAACTCCAGCTCCAGGGTGTTCCAATGCCTCTGGGCTCCTCACACTCACGTTCACATACCCACACACGAACACGCACATACATGTGATTTAAAAATAAAATTAATCTTTAAAAGTTTTATTAAAGCCAGGCATAGTGGAACACGCCTTTAATCCCAACACTTGGGAGGCAGAGACAGGTGAATCTCTGAGTTTGAGGCCAGCCTGGTCTACACAGTGAGTTCCAGAACAGCCAAAGCTGCATAGTGAGACCGTGTCTCTAAATAAATAAACAAATAAGTAAATTGATAAATAAAGTATTAAGAAAGTTTGAACACAGGTACCCTGCATGGGTTGGCAATGCTTTCCCCCAGAAGACATGGGCTATCAAACGAAAATGTCCAGTGCCAAGACTGGAATATCTCCTTACAAGTTAGCAGTCAGGGAGACTCCAGGGATTCCTCCAAACAACACAAGTTATTGCTATTGCTCTTACCATAACTGATAGTAAGACCTTTTGCTGAAGATATAACATACAGTGGGTTGTAGGACAGAAAAACCAAGCTGGAACTGACCAGAAAACTTCCTCCATTCTGGCTAGCTTTGGTGGAGCCAGAAGAAGGCCATGGGGAGGGAAAAGTCATTAATGTTATCACCTGGTGCTGAACCTGAATGCTACAATACCGACCTGCCGTGCAAGATGTGCCCACTAGTACAACAGTGATATGCAAGTTATAGGGATAATCAACCACTTTCTGGTTGGATTTGAGGCCTTTTCCTCATGAGGAAAGTCACAGCTGGCACTATAACCCTGGTCAATAACTCACAGCCTGGGAGCCCCAGGGCTCTAGTGGGAAACCTCTACCGGCGTTTTACTACATGGACGTGCTGTTCAATTGCCTTCTAAATATTTACGTTTATACTGTAGGCTAGCATTGTTCTCAACCTTGGCCAAAGAGGCTTCTCTCTGCAATGGGCAGCAGTTAACGCAGCGACTCTTAACGGATCAAAGCACCGAGGACAAGTGACTGTTGAGTGCCTGTCCCCACTGGGACACCTGTATCACCCCATCCAACTCAAAACCCGGGGAACCCTGCAGAACAGGAGATGGGAAGGATGTAAGAACCGGATGATGGAAGGAGTGCTCTGAGACGCTGCCTTCTGGACATGATGCGGCCATTGCCTTCATGAACTCCGCGGCTGCTGTGGTTGCCCACCCAAGATCAAGCCAACAGAATCAGTCAGAATTCCAACAGGCAACACAAATTGGACTCGGTGAGTTATAAAAGAAAAAGAGAAGATATGAAGTGGAGGGGGTATTCTGGGGGACAGTCAGGGGGAGTGGGAAGGGGTATCGGGGTAGATGACATCAATATATACTCTGTCTATATGAAATCGTCAAAGAACAAATAAGATATTCTGGAAAATGTAAATTAATCCCATGTTGTCACATGGTTAGCTCCCCTGTCTACGTCCACTTCTGCTTTGCATATCCAAACAAGGTGTCAAATGGGCACTGTATGTCACACACACGTGCAAAGCCTGCCTTGCATACACTTCATCGTAGGGTGTGGGGGGACTGCTGTGCAGCTTGGGCCACACAATATTCACTGGCCAGCCCCTTCACATCCAGGCTCCCCTCCAACTTGGCTTTCTTCCCATCAAACCAGAAGTGCTTGTTCATTTCCACAGTCCTTCTAGAATGTCCCCTTCCTTCAGCCTCCTTCCCTCCCCCACACTCATGGGGCGCAGCTGGGCTTCTCCAACATACCATGTCTCCAACATACCATGTTCTCGGCTGTTCTCCATGTTCATCTTCTCTCGGGCTCCCTCGGAATCCATATTCCACAACTTCCTGCCCTCCCAGCTCTATTAAGTAACGCTCTGTGTGAATGGCTGAGCTTGAAGCCACACCCAATAAGTGAGCCAGTCCTTCCCAAACTGATGCTGACTGGCAAGTACAAGATTATACTCTAGTGGGCATCATGCAGAGCAGTGGTTCTCAACCTCTGGGGCACAACCCCTCTGGGGGTCGAATGACCCTTTCACAGGGGTTGCATATCATTATGACTCATAACAGTAGCAGAATTACAGCTAGGAAGTAGCAATGAAGATAATTTTATGGTTGGGGTCACCACAACATGAGGAACTGTATTAAAGAGTCACAGCATTAGGAATGTTGAGAACCACTGACGTGGAGGATCAACAGATATTTGATTTGAGAATTGTACTACACAGTTGTCAGAACACCAATTGTCTTCCCCCAACCTATCCCCCTCTCCCCCCCGCCGTGTGTGTGTATATGTGTGTGTGTGTGTGTGTGTGTGTGTGTGTGTGTGTGTGTGTAAGAGACAGAGACAGATAGAGATAGAGAGACAGAGACATATTCTAATATTTTCGTAAGCATAGTATGTACATGTCAATAATACACAAATTGGCAAAATGTCCAGGGACCTAGCTGTAAGATTGGACACCTTTATGCCCAACAGACCATTAGAGCATTAGTAATGAAGACTTAGAAGAACATTAGGATGAAGAAAGGGTCCTTGGAGCTTCCAGTTTAAGTAGGAACTTCACATGGAAGTAGAAATGAAAAGGCAGCAATGGAAACGCTGAGGGCAGTGGCCACCTTTTCTGGTGGGAACCTGTAGTCTTCAGTCCACAGTGGTGCCTTGCCTATCGGCTATGAAGGGTTTGCTCCCTTATCCTGGTATGTGTGCATGGTGAAAATTCACAATTGCACCAATCATATGACTACCAACATCCTGGGGTTCCTAGAAACACATGACAAAGTCCATTCGCTTCTCAAGGACATGTTTGAATACTCCTTATACTCTGTTTACTGAAACAAGATGTCCCAACATTAGATAAGCCTTGCAGAAGGATGAGGTGTCATTTGTTTCTGCTTGGATTTAAGAAATCCCTCTGGACCCTCCCAAACAACGTCATTTGTGAACTGAAACTCTCAAATCGAGAAGGGATCATGAGTCCTCTAGCCCCAGCCTAGCTTTGACAGAATGCACTTGATAGGGGTCAAAACTCAAACTGACTTCCCTGGAGATCCCTCACTGGCCAAGGCACTGCCCTTTATGGCCCTTCTTTCGTACCACATGCTTTTAACATTGGGTGGTAGTGTTGATTTTTTTTTCCTTCTGAACATTCTCTCTCTTTTTTTCTTTTCAATGATTTTGACTATGGATATGTCCAATTAAGCAAACGTTTCATCACTTAATTTTGAGCATGAAGCGAGTACCATGTACTGAGCTGAGATCTAATGGCCTCAGGGTGCCGAGGAAAAAGTACACACCGGTTGCTTCCTCCTGGGATCTTATAGTCCTTTCATAATGCCTCCCTTGGACCCAGGCAAGTCGTCTCTGGCTTTAGAAGGTTTATAGCTATTTCCTCTTCAATAACACCTGTCCACAGAGAAGGAGTCTCCAAAGTGGAGGAACCATGTCCCTCTTCTGGAATGTGCTCCTGGGACCCTGGAGTTCTTGCCAAGATAGAGACGAGCCTGATCCTAGGACCTGGAAGACTTTCTTCAGGTCTATAAACTTCAGTCCCAGGCTAGAGAACTAGGGCGAGAAGCCACTGTTCGGGGAATGGTACGGACAGAACTTGGACAAGAGAATCAAGAGTGGTCTGTGGACATCTCCATCAGCTAACTCAGACAAATCTAAAAGTTACACATTCAAATTCTTTCTCCCGCTTGCTTTGAAGGCACAGTAGTCAGGCTGAGAGGGTAGAGCTATATTTAACAGTTTGTCAGCTGGCTTTATGACTTGTAAATATTCTAGCCTACAGTATGTGAGCTTCTATTACCATCTTTGCCTAAGATCCATAAGTTATAGGTGTGGGTTTGTTCACTGTGCAAAGAGGTATTAATGAAGCAAGTACACAAAGAGACATAAAACCAAATTGCACTTCCTAGTGCAAATACATCCTCTGGGCCTAAACTGCTCTTCTGGATCTCCATTTCCCAGAGTTCTCAGTGTACCTTGCAGGTTCCCCCTGAACCTTGTAAAACCCTTTATTCTGTGGTTCAATAACCCACCACACTGGCTAAGACCTTCCTCGTTATTCTTGCTCCCTGTGAACAAAGGTCTCAGGAAGCCAGGCCCCCAAAAGAACAAGAAAGGCACCCAAGTCTTAAATTCCTCTAGACCTGTTTCCTGCTTTTCATTAAATCCAAAACATGCACCTCCTCCCTACCCTGCTCGGGACTGCATCCTTAGCCCTTAGCCCCACCTCCAGGCATTCCGCAGCTTCCCAGCCTAGCAGGTGGTTGCATCTCTGTGAAGGCACACTCTTCTCACATCTCCTCTGCAGCTTTCTATCTAGCTTCCACCTTTCTGAATCTGTTTCCTCTCACTTGGTCTTCAGCAGCAACAGAGAAGCCTTCCTGACTAATTGGGGGAAAAGTAGCAAATCCCCCCCCCCCCACCTACCGTCCTCCATACCTGTCTTTCTGAATAGGTATCCAACCCACTGGCTGTTTTTAAACCTGCCTCTTTCTTGTTCAGATAATAACGAAATTCACTCAGGTTCATCTGCTGTGTGTTCTTGATCTCTGTCAGGTCCTGTGATGTCTGGGTTAGACATCCCAGAAGACAGGGCCACATCTAACGTGTGTCTCTAGCCCCTGCTCAGCAAAGCAGCAGGCCTAGTTGGTCCTTAGTAAAGACTTTGGTGTTGGAAACAGAGGAACAGCACTCTGTGCCTAGAGCATTGTGTGTGCAGGAGAAGCCATCCACGACCCTCCCAGCCCTCCTGCTAGCCTAGGAGCTGGAGCACGCTTTAACAAAAGCAAGTGAGCGCGATAATAACAATAACAGAACACTGTCACAGCTGCTCATGTAGTATTGACCGACTTGGTGTTCAGAGTCATCCTACAAAGCAGGGGCTGCCGTTATTTTACAAATGAGGAATCTGAGGCACCGTTGGGCCACGTAACTAGTTCATCACTCCAATTGGGGCCATCTGGCTTCAGGCAGCCTCAGCTTACCAACCACGGTGCACTGTCCTTCTAGGAGGATTGGACAGCATTAGCCGCAGAGAGTGATGGGATATGCAAAAGCCCCTGCCATACACTCTCGGGGGTCTTTGAACACGGTCTTACATGAAGGAATGGCTGAGAAGAGAATGGCTACTCAGGAACTTTCTAGCACGGAGCCAACAGGTTCTCAAAGCATTTGTTCACACCTCACCCTTCCGTCTCCTCCCAGAACCCCTCCTCTGTTTCTCAAACATTCTAAGTCTGCTCACACTTGCATTATTGAGTTAGTTGTCCCATGCAGCCAGACTGCTTTCCCCAGATCTGCTTAGGTACCAGCTCAGATGGAGCGTTCTTAGGAAGACTCTTCTTGTTTGCCCTATCGGATGTGGATGTCCTTGTCTCATCCCTTCCCTTTCATTCATGGTTAACTCATTTTCATGTTTGCGTAGGGCCTTGTCTGACTCGTCTTCACCATGGTCCTCCATCTGGAGTCACCTTGCTCATCTACTAGTTCATTTGCCCTTTGCTGTGTCCCCACTGCAAGGCCAGCTTCAAGACAGCGGAGGTCTCTCCTGCTTTTGTTTACTCACGGATGCTTAGTACTGGAGCCACAGCACCCTGTGGCTTTTAACCATTTGTCACGTATGCGCATGAGTGAATGGGTGCAAAGTCCTTTGTGGAAACCTGCAAATGTGAACCTAACCGGATTGAATCCCCCTGGAACCCTTCACTACATCACTCCAAGCACTTTGCAAGAAGAGACCAAATCTTTATTTTTGTCAGTCTTTTGGATCCTCGAGTACTGACAAATGAGAGCATGGTATGTGGGAGGATAAGTTTTTGGTTCCTTTGTTTGGACAGAGAAAAAAAACCAAGCCATTCAGCTATTCAGATCACTGCTCTCCTAGACCAGGGAGAGACAACTGCTTTACAGTGTGGTCTCTCTGTCTCTCTGTCTCTCTGTCTCTGTCTCTGTCTCTCTCTCTGTCTCTGTCTCTCTGTCTCTCTCTCTCAACAGAACTGAAATACAGAAATCCCCACCTGACCACTTCTCCATCTCCCTCTCTCCTTCTCTATCCCCACCTCTTCTCTTTCCTCTTTCTCTAGAGTCCCCAGCTTCCCTCCTTTGTCTTCCTTCCTCATTGAAATTCCATAAAGAAGAGTGAGAAGAAAGTGGGAAACCATGTTCCCCAAATCTAGCACAACACCCACATTTTTCTTACCACTATAACACGATCCCAGTAAAACCCCTTGGCTCCTACAACAAGTAAACCGTCCTAATCAAGATAATCATTTTTTTTTCTTTCTACAAGACAAGGTTTCCCTGTGTAGCCTTGGCTGTCCTGGAACTCGCTCTGTAGACCAGGCTGGCCTTGAACTCCAGAGATCTGCCTGCTTCTGCCTGCCAAGTGCTGGGATTAAAGGCGTGTGTCACCACTACCTGACCCATGATAATCATTTTTAAGAAGTGTTTTATTTGGTCCCATCTCAATGAAGACACAGCCCCTCACACATAATAAGAGATCCCATTCCTCTAATGATGTTAGCTTTTTTTTTATTCAGCATTCCATTTATAACATATAGTAAAGATGACGAACAACAACAAAAGTTCCCAATCCTTGAGCAGATCTTGTGCCACAAGAGGGCATTTTAGAATATTACTAATGACCCCGCCCCCTTATTTTCCTTTTCTAATAAAATGCAGCTTTTCCATGATCGAAAAACATGTTAATAATATGTTAATCCCTTACAAGGTATTTTTACACTTCTGGGCTCTCCTACAAAGAAAGGATATGGAAAGCAAGTGCTATCTCGTGGAAATTGGAATAGCGGCCTAGAGGCATAAAGTTATTTGAAGAATATTTCACAGCAGGTGAAATATTATCTCAGCACATGTTCCAAGACTTGCTGTTTTCTAGAGACAAGGGAGCTCTTGCCAGAAGGCATACTTCCAACAGCCCCTGTGATATGCACACATGTGCCAGCCCATATGGGAGAAGGAAGAAATACTTTAGGAAGTTAATAAGCAAAATCACTCTATGTTTTGGAAAAGCTGAGGTCCTTGAACGAGACAAAATCCTGACCCAAAGTCAGGCTCATCTTTGCTGTTAGCCACAGACCCACATACCTTCTACAGAAGTTCAGTATTGTCAATGGAGCAACGTTCTAGAAGAAAGCCATTCAGTGGGCAACCTGGACCTGCTCACCCACCAGCATATCATTTGTTGCTTCAGGTAATCATAGTCCTATGAAGGAGGAGCCCAACCCTTGGTCTCTCAGAGATCCTTATTCACTACTTCCTTTCATAATGCCTAGGCTGTAGCCCCAGGCATCCCCGGTCCCTAAGGGCTTTGCCCATTCAGAGACAAGAGAAGAAAAATGAATGAAAAATGTCAGCTAAGCCTGCATCTCACGGAGTAAGCAAAAAAAAAAGGGGGGGGGGCTTGTCAGGAGCACCAACGTGGCATCCTACTTCATTGACACCTATTCAAGAACACTCAAAATCTCTCCACTGAAGAGGTCACGGAGGTGAACAGTACCCCGCCCACATCCCTATCAAACGTTCCCTCTCCCACATCACTAAGGAGACCCGATTTCCAGGGGAGCCCTGGGACTGTTCCTTATGTGTTTTCACAATTCAGGGCTGTTGTGAGTTAGCACATCTACCCAGTGTTGTGAACACAAGACAATTGGTGGAGTAATAAGAGGGCTGTCTGTGGAAATCTGAATAGATAAGGAAGGGAGAACCTGCCTAACTTGAAAAAAAATTCTCCATCCCATGCCATGGATTGGGAAAGTATAAGGGAAGGGAAGGAGACTAGATCTGTCAAGATTCTTTCCTAATGTCCCTTAAACTCACTCTGGCTTAGAGTATCTGCTTCCAACACAGGAAAATGCAAGATCACCAAGAAGTGTCTTGGCAAACTGAGGTAGCCGCAAAGGGAAAAAAAGAAGAAGAAGAAGAAAGAAAAAAGAGCAAACAAACAAACAAACAAGATTTTTGTACTTCACTCTATGAGAATAGGAAGGGAGAACACAATCTTGGCACAATTTCAGAAAAGGAAGAAATTTGAAGGTAGAGCTGAGTCTGGGCTGGGGTGGGGATTTACCAGCAAGACACCAACTGAAAGTACTTTTTAGCAACAACCATGAAGGTCCCTCTGAATCACTTCATTGCTTCTGGATCTTCTGTTCTGAGTGCTTCTGGAAGTTTGGGCATGGAATTAAAGAGACTTGCATTGGGGGAGGTGCAAAATCAAAGCGTAACTGAGCTAGTTACCAAACAAGCTCCCTCTGGCACCTATTGGTCAAGCTTCACCACAAGAGAAACTCTAAACACCGTGGCTGACACTAGAAACAGCATAATAGTTCCCTGGGGCAAACAGTTAAGTGGACATCTGCATGGCCAGGAGATACCACACACCAGAGCAGGGGAAATGGAAAGGACTCACCTGTTCTGGTCCCTGGAAACAGATGCGGCAGAGGGGAGTCCTCATACCACTGTCCAAGCTACTTCCTAGAGAGTAGCAGTCCTCAGCTTTCTCCTTACAGAATTCCTCAGAGGAAGTACTGCTGAGCAGGCAGGCAGGTGGCCCTGTGGCTGGGCCATCCCAGTCATCTTCCACAGAAGGAGGCAGAGGTGGTGGAGGCGGCAGAGGAGGGGTCTCCCTTCCCACCGCTTCTCGAGGGCCCCTCCAGCCTGCCCACCCCCCGGCACCCAGAGCCGGAAGGGTGTTGTTGTTGGCCGCCACACCAGGGAGCTGGGGGTCACCGTGCATGGGCAGGGGCGCTGGAGGGGGGCGCCTCAGCAGGAAAACCTTCAGGTCATTGAAGAGCATTCGGCAGCGGCACTTGAGGAGACCCTGGTGGCGCAACATCTGGGGAGCTGGGGTGCACAATCCACAGCAGTACCAGCCACAGCAGCAGCACCACAGCAGCCCACCCAGGGGCATGAGCATGTGATGGGGAAGCAGAGGACTGGAGAGGGGCAGCTGGAGTCTTTGAAGAGGTGGATAGGGTGGGGCTTGGGGTCCACAGTGTTTCCGTGTTATGGAAGAACCTCCTTTCTTATTGGCTCTTCTTATAACCCCCTCCAAGCAGCAAATAAATTACCTCCTCGACTGACAACTGTGAGTCAATGATTCTGAACGCTCCTAAGAAAATGCAAAGTTAAAAAAAAGAAGTTTTTCTTGCCCTGGCAGCCCCACCCCAACCTCAGACTTAATTCTGGCTGTTGTCTCCTTTCTGTCTTTGACCCCAGAGTACTACTAGGATCAGGGCAGTAGAAGAAGCATTGGGATGTATGACCAATGTCTAATTGTTAAAAGTTCCCAAGGAAAAGATTGAGAGATTCTTCTCAAATCTCTAGGCTGTGGTAAATCTCCTTTATATAAAAGGGTGGAGAAGATTATAACTCAAATTTGGAGCAGCTAGATCTGGGCTCAGGGAAACCAGCTCAGTGAAGACTGCGTGAGAGAGAAGAGATAGGCTTCCTCAGGTAGTAAGAAGTGGTTGGGGGGAGGCAAGATGGGGGAGGGGGGCAGAGAAGGTTAGGAGAAGTTCTGACTCTCTTGGGCAGAAAACTGGGCCAATTAACCCCCAGTAGCACCAGAGTTGCTTTTAAGAAAGGGATTGGGAGACTGTTTGCAGGTGAAATTGGGCAAAGGGCTTGTGCTTGGTCTTTGCAGCCAAAAGGCTACACAGAAGAGGTGGAGTATAGGGCGGTGGACCAGAAAAGGATGTAGGGGAAAAAAAAGATCCTTAACCCTCAAAGGGCTGCTTCCTTCCAGAGCCTAAGGTCCTGAATAGAGGAAGGGTGTATTTGGGAGAGGAAAGGTGATGGAGCAGAGAAAGGAAGTGGAGAAGAGGGGCGTGGGGAGGGGACAGGAGAAAGGAATAGTTACATGATCTCAGCCCCCAGCCCACCCCAGCTGCAGTCTGTAAATCGGAGGCCCCTCCCCTTGGTTCCATCAAAGGTCCCTTCGGGCGAGGTTCGAGAGCTGGAAGACAGACAGGTCCGGGCTGGAAAGTGGCCTCGCTGCTTTCTCCTCCTCGTCCTCTTCGGGGTCGCTGTCGTCGTCGTCGTCCTCCTCCTGCTGTGGGTCTGCACGCGACCGGCGCTGCTGCTGTGGCGGCAGAAGCGACTGCTGATCGGCGTCCTGGTGTCTCCCCGGCGGGTGCTGCTGCTCCGGCTGGTCCTCTGGCTGCTGCGGCCCGCGGTCCAGCGTGGTCGCGACTCCAGGCTTCATGATCCTCCTCCTCTTCCTTCCCGGGGGGCTGGCCCTGGGCCCCCGCTCCCGGGCAGTGCTGCCATGCAACCAGAGACAAGGCAGGCGCGTGGGGGTAGGGGCGGTGGGGAAATGATGGGGAGAATAAAAAAATAATACTAATGGAACAATTCAGTCCTCAGACAATCAGGGAAGAGTGCTTCTGGCGGGTGGGGGCGGAGGAGGGCGACTGCCAGGTCCTGTCGGCAGCTCTGCCCCCGCTCCCCCACCTAGGGCGGCCTCGGCCGGCTCTCTGCTCCCACCCCCACGCCGCCCCTCCCTCCTCCGGCTGCCTCTGGCTGGCTGGGCTCGCTGCTGTTGCTACCTCTCCTCGCAGATGCACGGAGGTAAGGCTTGTTGGCGGTGTCAGCCGAAGGTGGGGAGGGGGGACAGAGACGGTGTGGCCGAGATGGTCGGGCAGACGGCACTTGGCTCCAGCTTGGTCCTGGAGGAGACTCCCCAGAACCGTATATAAATATATCTCTTAGAAAAGCCGAAAAGGAAGCAAATCAGATTCCAGCCTGCTGCCAGGTGTTGTCTTCCGCCGTTGCTCAGCACCCGCCGCCGCCACTGCTGCCCCCCTGGCTCAGGTCCCAAAGGGGTGGTGCTGGAAGGGAGGGTGCCGGGGAGGTAGGCTGACGGTCCGAGGACTGGAAACAAGCTGCTCGGAGCGGAGAAGGCACCCAGCGACTTCCACCCGCGCGGCCGGGGAAGCCGCGGCTGCGTTCAGCACCTGGGTGAGTGGACAGCTCCCCACCCAGACCCCGCGCGTCACGCTAGTGGGGGGCCTGACGCAGACGCCGCCGAGGGATGGAGGAGGGAAAGGAGATGAGAGCGAAAGAGACGAGGAGGGACCGAGCCAGAGGAGGAGAGGGAACTGTTAGATGGAAGAGGATGGGGGAGGAACCAGGGGAAAGGGAGGTAACGAAGAGAAGGAGGGATTTAGGACAGGAGGGAGGAGGCAGGGAAGAGTAAAAGAGGCGGAATGGGAACTTGGATGGTGGAGTGATGCGCGTACTAACTCCCACATCTTCCCCCAGCTGGAAAGGATCTGGGTGGACAGTACTATTCATAGGCTCCCTGCTCACTGTACCTTCTCACCACTTAACCTCAGCGCATATACACCCGATACAGTTGCCTCCTAACCAGAATCCGTGGTGCTCTTCATTACAAGCCCTTAAAGGAGATGCCACTTTGGAAGCTTTGGAAAAGATAAAGTTTTGTGACTTCCATATCGAAGCTGGGACCTGCTGGAGATTAAATCTCTCATGACTCAGACCTCATGAGAAAAGGGATTTAAACCTGCAAGCAACTTCACCTCCTAGAATTTAAACTGCAATGGGGAAGGATCTCTCTCTCTCTCTCTCTCTCTCTCTCTCTCTCTCTCTCTCTCTCTCTCTCTCTCTCTCCCCCTTCTTTCCTCCCTCCCCTCCCTCTCTCTGTTGTGTTTTGGGTTCATTTTGATCCCATATGCCTAAGCCGATGGCTTGAGGTGAGGTACATGTTTGTTAATGACCTATAGCCACCATTATCACAATCGACTTCACTCCAAGCCACCATGTTCTTTCAGCTGTGAGTCATAAGAATCCAGGGCAATGATACAGCCTCATGCTAACCTATATCCCTAATTCCCCCCCCCCCATCCAAGTCTTCCAAGGAGCCACCAGCAAGGAGAACTTTGAAACTGATTTGAATTTCCTCTACCTTTTCCTCTTCTGACTTGTATTGCCCTACCCATCCTTCTGGAGGAATTTCTAATGAGCAGAAGAGTATCTCTAAATGCAAAGAACCCAAAAGAGGAGGACATTTTTTTAAAAGGCTGCATAAATACTCAGTGTTTACATGTGCAGACTTTGGACATTTATAATTTAGAATTTCTCCTTGCCCCCCCACCCCCGCCACTCCTATAGGGTCACAGACTTAAGAGAACACACTCCAGTGAGTCATCAACACAGCTGAGCTAATTATGCTAATGCATTTAGAAATTCTGAAGCTATAGACAGAGTAGAATGTAAAATCACCACACCAGAATATCGTTGGCATGAAGTTCAGCTCAATGAATCATAAGAAAAATGCCCCTTTTGTTGGTGTCTCCATGAATGATTCATTCCCTTGAGCCCTGGGGAGCAAAGGCCTATATCTAGGTCTTGGTCAACCAAGCGTGGCTGCTTGGCTAAATCATGTCCTAGCAGCTGACGTGATTGCCGAGATCCTGCTCAAAGTTAGTATCTGAAATTGATGCCAGGCCAGTAAGCAGGTGAAAGTGTTAACCACCAAGCCTGACCTACCCGAGTTCGATCCCAGGGATCCCTGGTGAAGGAGAGAACTGACTCCCACCACCAAGCCTGACCTACCTGAGTTCGATCCCAGGGATCCCTAGTGAAAGGAGAGATATAACTCCTGCAAGTTTTTCTCTGACCTCCATGTGTGTACCGTGGCACACACATGCTCCCCCCACATACACATACACACAATAAACAAATAAATGTAATAAAAAGAATGCCACTGTTTTAATAACTATAAAATAATGCTTAGATTATTGATACTTGTATGAACGCTGCTGCAAAATGAACTCTTTGAAAGCATCTATACTCTACACCACCCTGGATCTGCCTCTGGCACTGTGGAGGTCACTCTCTATAAAACTGACCTCATCACGCGTTTGTCTCCCTTCATCTGACTTAGAGCTCCTTGAATGGACCGGTATTTGTATTTTTATCAGCAGCACCTGAAGTCCAGCTGGTGATCAGGGAAAGGACTGGACAGATCGATGGCCTTTTTCAGTGAAGCTGTGTCTTTCTCCCCATCAGTGTGAACACGACTGAGTACCTGTCACATCTAAAATTGAGTTTTAAGGTTTTATCGCCATGAAATGCTCATTCCAATTGTGTTGTGTAGTAAAATGCAGTGGGAGGTAGAAAAGCCGCACCTCAGAGAGATTTGGAGCCTCTGTGTTCAGACTGTTTTGCTCCACCCTGCCATTGCACGTGAAAGATATCTGTAAATAGAAAGCTGCTAATGATGGGGGCGGGGACACAATTGGATTGTCTATAGAAAGACAGATCCTTGTGAATTCTGTTTAGAATGTAATACAAGTCCTGAAAAACATCTCACTGAATTAGACTCCCTCTATGTTACTGCTGAATCATGAGCCTTGAGAGGAAAAACAACCGTAAAGAAAATGTTAAATCAATGGGTCTCCACTTAAACATTCAGAAAACATTTACTGAACACCAATCATAGGTAAGGAATGGTGTTGGAAGACACAGGAACACAAAAATGAATTGGTTAGAATGGCATCCCCCGGAGTCTCATACTAGAAATACACCCATAATCATAATGTAAGGCACACAGTAAGTGCTACCCAAATATAAAAAGTTTCAGGAGTGTTCAGGATAGGGAGGTAATACCTACAGTTTAGCAGCAATTAGAAGAGGTGGGAAGAGGTTGGGGGAGGTGGGGATGGGTGCCAGAGTTCTGGGAAAACCTTTTTCAAAAAATGACATCCAAACTGAGTTAAAAGATGTTGAATTCAGAAGAAGAAGGTAATTCTTGGCAACAGGAACACACTACGTCAGCCCTTCCATTCGGCTGAGCTGGAAGGTACTTGGAGGCAAGCAGCTAAACGTAAAGGCAGAAAGGTGAATGGCGCCAGATTCCAGAAGGTTCTAAATGCCTCACTGTGAGAAGATTTATTCATTGACCAGGTACTTGTTTTAATGGCTTTAAAGATTTGGAACCGAAGGTGAAGGGCAAAAATAAACTTTATCGCTGAGCAGGTTAATTAACTGGATGGGATTTCATTGCTAACAGGTAGGAAGCAATCAATATTTTTCATTTCACGCCAGAAAGTTCTCAGCTCCTTAATGGATTTATTCTTTTAAATGAGGTTGTTTTCGGATATATTTCAATGCACACAAAGATGCTGGGGTCGTATGAATTTCAAGAAGAGTGAAGGAATGAGAGGTCGGTGGAATAGTCTAGGAAGAAATATTAGGACCCCCAGAGATCCAAGATGACTCATTTGAGAGGCTGCTGTGCTTAATTCTCTGAACAGGGAAGCTCCAAGGCCTCCAGCCCGGGTGTTGTTTCTTGTTTGCCTAGACAGAGTGTGCCAAAGACAGAGGAGGTTTTACAGGAATTGGAGAGCTCTGAGCGCTAGATCACACAGCAAATGAGTATTATACATAATTCATCCGTATTCTAATCTTTCCTATAATTTGTTTTCCAAATTTTGCAATATCTTCATTGACTGTCTTCAAATGCATAATAATTGCAGAATTTCTATTAATATGCAAATTATTAACATCTATTCTATACAGGACCAGACACCCTCTTCATAGGTACTTAGACTACTCATTTAAAAATAGGAATTCTTGGGACCAGCAAGATGGCCTAGGAGGTAAAATGTTTACTGCATCAGCCTGACAGCGTGAGTTCAACCCCTGGAATCCATGTAAAGGTGTCCTCTGATACACATGCATATACTGTTCACATATGTACCCACACATCACACATGCACACAGAGGGGAGGGAGAAAGAATAATTTAAGAAATAAAAACACAGAAACTCTTGGAGCTGGAGAAAAGGATCAGAGAGAGATTTAGAGCACTTTTTGTTCCTGCAGAGGCCCCGGGCTCAGTTCCCTGCACCCACATGGTGGCTTACAACCATCCATAACTCCAGTTCCAAGGGATTCAATACCTTCTTCTGACTTCCACAGACACCATGCGTGCACATGAAATACACACATATATACGTGCGGCACAACACTCGTATACATAAAATAAACAGATCTAAAAAATTTAAAGAAAAACAGATGAATTCTCCCTGGGCGTGGCGGCACACATTTGTGATCCCAGTACCTGGGAAGGGGAGGCAGAACTGTGAGTTCACGACCATCCAGGGCTACATAGTACAATAGTGTCAGGAAGAAAGGGGGGATGAGTAAGGGAGGAAGTGGGGAGGGAAGGGAGGGATGGAAAAAGAGAGATAGGAAGGAGAGAGGGAGGAAGTGAGGAAGAAAAATTCATAGAGACTACTTTCAGATCTACTGAAAAAGAATTTCTTGGAGAGCAACCTAGGAACATATATTTGGACAAGTGTCACTAAAGTGATTTTTTTTTTTAATGAAAGGGTTTCCACTGTAGCCCAGGCTGACCTTGAACCCACTATTGTAAGCCAAGCCTTCTGCAAACTCTTTATCTTCCTGTCAGCTTTCAAAGGTTGGGATGACAGATTTGAACCAGGGTGGCTGACTTGATTTTTTTTTTTTAATTCTCACTATTTCTTAGGTAGAAGCCTTTATTTTCCAATTTTGGCTTGAAGAATCCAATCAAAGCTCCTGCAGTTGGAGAGCTACAGAAGTGAGATTCTACAAAGAGTTACCCTGAACCTGGAGTCTTGCAACACAGTGCAGCTTTTAATTAAATCCCAGGTGCCATGTGGAGCCCTTCCATAGTTATTTGTCTGTTACACTGTAATTGATCAAGTCAAGAGACAGTTCAAAGTTCAAGCTTACTTAGGGCAGAGAATGTCTAAATGTCCCCATTGATCCCCACCTCCTAAGATTCATGGCCTGGTGTGTGGATGGGCCTGATGACTGGCTTTTACTACATGTAAACAGAGATGGAGTATTACTTCAGAGATCAGCATACAAAGACATTCCCTATAGTTGCAGTTACTCTCTGTCTCTTGTGAGCTACTGAGGGGACTCATGATAAGATACAGAAAGTAAACAGAGTGGTGGTGGCGCACGCCTCTAATCCCAGCACTCGGGAGGCAGAGGCAGGCGGATCTCTGTGAGTTCGAGGCCAGCCTGGTCTACAAAGCAATTCCAGGATAGCCAGAACTGATATAGGAGAAACCTTGTCTTGAAAAACCAACCCCTCACCCCTGACCCCCCAAAAAAGAAAGAAAAAGAAACAGAAAATATCTGCTATTCAACAGCCAGAGAAACCAAGGTCGTCAGCTGACAGTCCATGGACTGAACCCTGACAGCCACTGTGTAAGTGAACTTGGAAATGGATCCTTCCTCAGCTGAGCTTTGATATGATGTCGGAATTGGCTTACCTCTTTATAAACATTCACCAAAGTGCCTGAACCAGAGGGCCCAGCTTAGCTGAGCCTGAATCCCAAACTTGTAGATATCTTTAAAGCATCAGAACTGTTTCAAACTGTCTGAACTCTGTCACTGCCCACCTCTAACACACGCAGAGGAGTCCCTCACCATCCACCACCCCAGCACACGCAGAGGAGTCCCTCACCACCCACCACCCCCAACACACACAGAGGAGTCCCTCACCATCCACCACCCCCAACACACACAGAGGAGTCCCTCACCATCTACCTCCCCCAACACACGCAGAGGACTCCCTCTCCATCCACCATCCCCAACACATGCAGAGGACTCCCTCTCCATCCACCACCCCCAACACACGCAGAGGACTCCCTCACCATCCACCACCCCCAACACACACAGAGGACTCCCTCTCCATCCACCACTCCCAACACATCCAGAGGAGTCCCTCACCATCCACTGCCCCCAACACACACAGAGGACTCCCTCTCCATCCACCATCCCCAACACATGCAGAGGACTCCCTCTCCATCCACCATCCCCAACACACACAGAGGACTCCCTCACCATCCACCACCACCAACACATGCAGAGGACTCCCTCTTCATCCACCATCCCCAACACATGCAGAGGACTCCCTCTCCATCCACCATCCCCAACACATGCAGAGGACTCCCTCTCTATCCACCACCCCCAACACATGCAGAGGATTCCCTCCCCATCCACCACTCCCAACACACACAGAGAAGTCCTTCTCCATCCAACGCCATTTTTGAACAGGCACCAGACTGAATACCTGGGACAAGAGGAAGTTTTGAGAAGCTCTTGTTGAAGCTGATGGCAGAGATTAAGTCTCAAATGACTGGGAGCTCATGAGAAGGGCACATAGTGTCATTTTCTCCTTACCTCCTTTTGGGATTCAGACTTCGAGGGCAGGGTTTGTGTTGTCCTGATTTTGACGCTGTGTGCATTAGTCAATGATGGCTCATAGTAGGTCTCAGTAAATATTTGTGGAATGCCTGGTTCCCACCATCACCACATTCATCATCACTATAAGCATAGATTTCTTTTACTTATGGATCATAAGAGTCCCCAGCTATATTGAGGCCTCATCTTAACCAATATCCCTAGACACTGACAAGGAGTAATTTGAAATGGATGTTAATTCCTGGTCCTTTTTATGCCCTTCATTCATGTCACCCTATCCCATATTTCTCAATGAATTTCTAGTGAACCGAATAAGTGTCCCTAAATGAGAGGACTGCACTGAGTTTGGGAATAATTTATTATCCCACAAGTGATAACTTATACATAAAGACATTCAGCATCAGTCACTGTGCCCAGGTTTTCTACCCTGACCTTGGACAATGCTCAGACAGGTGACATTTCTCTAATTTTCAAAACCACAACTCTGAACAACAAGCACAGAGCCGAGCTCTCATCCTCCAGTTATCAACCATCACGCTGAGGGCTAGCTGCTCTCCTGCATGAGTTCGCATTATCTCCAGACACAAGGACAGAGTGATGTTCAAATCATCATCAGCCAGAGGCAATGTAGTGAAGTGCGGAAGGTGTTAAATAGAGATCTGCTTGTTTGCAACTGGAAGTCTACGCTATTCCCAGGGATAGGAATACAACAGAGAGCAAGACAGAATTCTGTCTGTGACCTCATATAGTTTATAGGCCAGTGTAAAAAAGAGACAAGCAAGCAAAATAAGTAGAATACATTAATTTCCTCTAGTGACAAGCACTATGAAGAATATAAACAGAGAAATGTGATAGGGAATGAATCAGTGGTATGTGTGTTGATGAGGGGAAACAGAAACAATCCCCGAGTTTAGATGCAAAGAGGGAGAAGAAACCAACGAAAAGATGATCTGAGCCACACGGCAGTGGTACACAGCTTTCATCCCAGCTCTTGGGAGGCAGAGGCAGGCGGATCTCTGTGAGTTCAAGGCCAGCCTGGTCTACAGAGCGAGTTCCAGGACAGCCAGGGCTACACAGAGAACCTTGTCTCGAACTGCCCCCCCTCCAAAGAAGACCTGAGTCAGAGAGTTCCAATAGGGCAGTCCCCAAGCAAAGGCGGGAATGGTGGCACTTGAGAGCAATGGAAAGATGGCTAGTTGGAGGTCAGGTGATTTGGGAGGGAAAAGGATGAAACGAGAGTGCAGTGCAAGAACCCTACGTAACGTCGTTTAGTAATGGGGAGGGAATCCACATTTCATTCCACGGGAGCAGGGAAGCCATCAAGGCTTTAAAGCAATGGAGCTGAGCCTTTCAAAGGTCACTTGGATGGCTAGAGGATGTAGCTCAGGGGTAGAGAACCCATCTGAGAGATCACTAGGGTTGCTGACCAGGGAATAACCTAGAAGTAGACAGAATGGACCCCTTTTGGCCACTACACGTCTGTGTGACTCCAGAGGTTGGCTGTAACCAGTGCTCCAGTTTCTCAGTCTGTAAAATACTTATTTGAGAACAAAAACAAAGAAATGTGGTTGTTCTCCGGCTTCACCATTCCACAGGCCTTGTGTGGCCCTGCATCTGAGCTGAGTTCTTCCATGGGAGCAGAAAGTAAGTGTTCAGTTTCCATCTCACGGCATAGCATGGTCACCTGATACCATTTGATACCAGCTCAGCATTTTTCTCTTCCTCTAAGGCTCCTCCCTGGGGCCTGGCCTCTTGTCCCTGCCCTGCTGTCTCCCCAGCTTCAAACTGTCTTTCAGGGTTTCCAGTTTGGAGGTGCTTCTGGGATGATGACCCTGGCCAGCCTACTTCGAATCCACCCCAGCCCTACAGCGCACGCCTTTCTGAGCTCCTTCTGGGAAGGCAAATGGTATCATTAAATATTCAGTGAGCCTGCGATGAGCCAGTGGACATGCCAGAGGGAACCTGCTTCCCAACTGTGCTGAGGGAATAGCTGCCCGAGTGCTCAGTCAGGCTCCTATGAAAAAGTCAGCTGATGCTTCTCAGGGCTCTTCTTCTGACTTGTCCACTTCACATGTGGTCCCGGAACCTGTGGGCTTTGGTTCTGCCTGGGGAGGAGCCCTCCACAGACCCTACCCAACTAACGGCCTATCAACTTGTTTGAGTCACGTGTGACTATGCATGGAATCACAGGTGTCTGAGAAGAACGTATACGTGTGTGTGTTTGTAGCCTTTAATCAGACTCTATTCTGTATTTACTTCAGTCCCCCCTCACCTGACCCCAGCTCACAGATGAACATACCCACATGCTATAAACTTTAGGCATGTACATATAACCCATTTTAACAGAGGGCCTACTTAACACAGCATTGCTTTAAAAAGAGCCTTCTTAAATGACTACCCAATGTGTACATGTGGATCGATAGCAAGACAGATAGAAGTATTGATTTTTGTTAGATACTTATGTAACATTAATAAAATCTTGAAATTATATACCCTCTGCCTGTGGGAAATTCACAGGATGTGTCTGTCTTCCCTATATGGAGAGCACAAAAGTTTGTGCAAGAGATTGGAAATAATTAACAAAAACACAAATAATGACCTATCACATGCTAACTTGGACACTTTACATATTTTGAGCATCTGATTTCACAATCTAGGCCATGAAGACTTTTGGGTTCTATCATTTGTAACAAGAGTGTGTGTTATACCAATGCATGCTGTGTGATTGTGATCTAAATAACATTACTTGGAGGTTTTTTCTTTATTTTTATTGCAACAGTAGTTCTGTATATTTAGCATTTTACCTGTTAAGATTAGCTAATTACTGAAATAGAAAGCTATTACATGGATATTGGTTAAAAATTCATTAAGCTATCCACTTCAGATTCATGTATTGCATATAAGTAAATACCCCAGTGTAACAAAGTTGCTGATTCAAATTCAGGAAATAGTCTTATAAACTAGTCCAGAGTGGTAGAGAGTGCATAGTATATGAGACCCATCTCCAAACTCTGTTGGTTCACATGTAGGGGAGTGTTGAGCCTTGATTCTGGTAATTGTGAATTTTTCGTTTTGGTCACTGTATTTAATGTCTCTGTGTTGTTTCCTCATTTGCAAACAAAATGAGCCAACCCCACAGAGCTTGATAAAGAGCAAAGGAGAAAATGAATGCAGATTACTTCGCATGGTGTCTGGCACACGACACTCACTCACAGCCAGCTTTTTCCATTATGACTACAGCTACCCTGACCCCTAGCACCGACACAGCCAGAGACCACTTGATGTTCAGCATCAATTATGGGTCACAACCTCTGCACCCCAGAAATCTGCAAAAACAGAAATGACTACAGATAACCAGAGACCTAACTAACAATCTTTAATGTCCTAACTTGGCCAATTTCATCTGCAACATCCAGACCATACATTTTGGTCTTTCTTTCAATCTCTCTCTCTCTCTCTTTCTTTTTTTGACAGGGTTTCTCTGTGTAGCTTTGCACCTTTCCTAGAACTCACTCTGTAGCCCAGGCTGGCCTCAAACTCACAGAGGTCCGCCTGCCTCTGCCTCCTGGGTGCTGGGATTAAAGGCATGCGCTACCACCACGAACCGGCTACATTTTGATCTTTCAACTCCCCAGCAAGGCATTGTTTTCAAACTTTCTCAGCAAACACTAAGGCCTCTTTTCATTGCCAGCTGCCTCATTTTTTGTATTGTAGAGACCCTACTTTCTGGTCCTTTTAGAAATCACCCCCCTTCACATAACCTCTTGAATTTATGTATGCTGGGAAAAGTAGCCTAGCCAATGTTCTCCAATGAACTAACATGAGGTATGTGGGTGAACAGGGAGTGTGTATATGTGTGCATGTGTGTGCATACACGAACAACACATGCTCAGGCATGCTCTTGGCCTCTCAGAGTCTTACTTTCTTTATGTAGAAAAGTGGGACTGTTCATTCCCATGCTAGGGGGTTGTATGAGAATGGACACAAGAACATGTATATCACAGTTACCTTGTATAGTGCATAAAGAAAAGCATGGGCTAGTGCAAAATGCAAAGTGGTTCTGTTCTAAGCAATACTTACGTGAGTAATGGGGCATCTTCATCATCAAGTCTTTGTTTCTTAAATAGAAAGTAGCATCTTTTTCACCTGAGAAAAGTAAGTCATTTCAGCTTCTCCTGTCTCCTATGTAATCTATCTGAACTTGGGTTTCATAGTAACGTGTGATTTATTACCCAAAATGCCTTGAGCTAACATGAATATTGACCTCATTACCTAGTTATTTTGAAACTTAGATATCAGGGCTTGCTCTGTCCATCCTTGGGATTTGAGAGTGGCTGTAGAGGTCTGGAAGAAAGGAGGCAGCTAAGATTAATAAACAGCCTTAAACCAACAGGTTGTCCTTGCGGAGCTAAGAAAGAGGGAAACCACACAGGGAGACAGTGACCCAGATGAAGCTGTGTCCTGTTTCCAGGACTGTGGCTTGGTGCTTACCTTCCAAAGCACACACCATTCTCACTTACACTTCCCTGGAGAAGGCTACAAAACTATGTCCAGCCAGTAGCAGCCACAGCCAATTCCCTGGCCAAGATCAAAAATCCTTCAGGCTCTGTCTATAAATATTTTTCTAAAGATTACTCTCTTTAATTTTCTTACTTTTTAAAACTGTTCTCGCTAGTAACAACAGGCGTGATTACCCACTCACCCTTTTCTAACTCTTCCTCTGAGAATGTCCTCATGAGTATCCTTTTCTCTTCTACCTTTCTCTCATTCTTCCAAGGTTATCACTTCCAAGACAACTCTTTGATGAACAAATAAGGAAAGCAACATGCCCAATGGTTAAAGACAGATCGATAATTTAGAAAAACTTGATATTTATCACAGTCATTGTTTCGGTCAGGATTGGTCATGTTTTGCTGTAGTAACAAATAGCCCTGCATTTCCCTTTTTTTAAAAAAAATCACAATGACATTCATTAGGCTTTACACTGAGTTAGTGAAAGTTCAGTGACTACAGGGCTGAAGTCCTCATGTGGTGGCTCAGCAATCCAACTCGCTCTCAACCCACAGCACCTCCATGGTAGCACATACAGCCATTCTTTCTGTGGCACAAGAATCAGGCATTAAACATCATATGTCAGCTCTTAAATGTGTCATCCCAGAATTACTTTATCACTTGACATCACAATACATTGACAAAACTGGTCATATGACACTAATTTCAAAGAGAGATGGAAAATGTAATTTCTTACTTATCCAGGAAGAGAATAGAAAACATTGGTGTTTACAGGTTTGATTACCATGAGTACTTACAAGCTGTTTGATCTTGGGCAAGTTGCTTAGTTCCTCTCTATAAAATGGGGAAAGCAGTAATGTCTCCACAATAGTTGAAATTAAATGAGATCAAGTACGTGGAGTGCTTGGCATTGTACCTAGCACACTGTATGCACACAAGAAGAAGTAAGTACCATTATCAAGTACAGAATGATTTACACACCTTTTGCTTGCTTGGAAACTAGGGAGATGAGGATATAAGGGATTGAAAGGAAAGGCAAATGCACCATCCTTAAGTCCATCTTTTAACTACTGGGCATCCACAGAGAGCTAGGTCCTAAAAACTGGGTATGAGTGGCTAGTCTTTAGACTCATAAAGAACTGGGTATAAGCAAATCACATGGTACCCTGTTATGACAATTTAGTATGAATGATTCTTTGTTAACTGCCTATTATATCACTCAAGAAACTTATAGAAGCCAGGTGATATATACACTCAGTAGTTTCTAATGGACTGCTATTTACAGATATGTAGGTAGGAAAAAGGGAACTGATAGGAAGTTTTGAGTCACCCAAAAAGGTCCCATTAGGGAGCTGATAATCTTTAGACCTGTAGAAACAAAAGGAGGAAGTGATGTCTTAGGGGAAGTGTCCAACAGAAGTAATAGTCACTGGGATGTAGCCACTGCCAAAATCTGACAAGTCAGGCAGAGAAAAGCAGGAATAAATAATTCAATCTCTTTTCTCCCTCCTTTTTATCTCTACAGGGCAAACCCAGCTGAAGCTACACGACCGGGGGACTCTGGAGGTTCTGGATCCCAGAGATCAACTTCCAAGGCAAAGAGGTCATCCAGGTTGCGAACAAGTGATATCCTTGTATCCCTTCTTCCCACTTCGACCCTTCTCAGCTGTCTCCTCCCCTCTCTCCTCCGTTTCTTTCCCTGGTTTTTCTTCTCCTAGATCAACTGAGCATCTCTAAAGATATAAATTGCTGCCCAAATGGAGCAAGCGAAAGTCATAGTACTTCTGCTCACCCTGTGGAGTAAGCAACTCATACCCGGCAGCCTTGGGTGTTCCTGGAGTGTCACACTCCCTTCCGCTGCTTCTCCTGCTACATTGAACCTAAGTGCAAACCGCTGTTTCCCGCTGGCTCTGTGACTGAAGATGCTGAAGGTTTTGCTGCTGTTTTCTGCCCAGTGCCTGTCCTCATGTTGCTTGCTAGTCTTGTTTCTCCCTCCAGTGTTCACCTTTCCTTTATAGCTCATGTGCTATAGGTCAAGTTGACTCACGCCTTGCTCCGATGCAAGACATATAGCCCAGGCTTATACCAAACATCGCATCTCATCAGCTTTTCCAGTTAGTTCAGAGATGGATGTGTGACCAAGGCAACCACATTGTTAGATTTTTATATCACAAAAATATCACGAGACAGTGATACCAGAAATGCTGGTACAGGGACTGGTTTCCCTCTAAACTGGAAGACATTATGACTGATTGTCTCTGCATCAGCCATTTTTTCCCCCTAGGTAACTGTCTAAGCCAAGATTTCTCAAACTTACCACCACTGACACTTTTGACAAGGTAGTTCTTTGGAGTTGAGTGGGGGAGATGGTCTTACACTGTGAGATGTTGAGAAACAGCCTTGTCCTCTGTCTACTAGATGCTAATAGCATTTAGCTCTACAGTTGAGAATAAATATGTCTCTTGTGTTCTTAGCCCCATTGGGGCAGTGTTTCTTTAAACAAACAAACAACTCAAAAAACCAAAACCCACTGCTGGTCTAAGCCTAAGCTGACCATGAAAATTTTATCTTACTTCAATGGTTGGTTGAGAAATGGCCGTGAAATACAATTCTATCCCATATGGGATGTGAAATCTCCTAGCAATTCTGACTTGGTGACTTTTCTATTGCTGTGACAAAACACTATGACCAAGGCAACTTATAAAAGAAAACATTTAGGGGCTGAAGAGATGGCTCAGTGGTTAAGAGCACCGGCTGCTCTTCTAGAGGTCCCAAGTTCAATTTCCAGCACCCACATGGTGGCTCACAACCATCTCTAGTGGAATCTGATTCTGGCATAAAGTCGTACATGCAGACAGAGCTCTCATATACATAAAATAAATAAGCATTCCTTAGTCCCCCTACCCCATACTTTCCCCAAATATAACAAATTACTTCTGCCTAGAATAAAATATATACCTTGAGTTTGGACACATAGCATGATTTCAAATTCTACTACACCATGGTAGAGATTGCCTGAGTCAACCATGTTTTCATGTTGAATCAGATTGTACCCACAAAGGTAAAGAGCAAAAAGAAATTTAAATACGTCTTTCCCAAATGTCTCCTTCTACAGAGGAAACTGAAGCCCAGAAAGACTGATTCCTAAAGCCCTGTAGTTGCCGAGTAACAGATCCAGGGCCAGAAGCCACATCTCCTAACTGTTCTGCCTTTGCCCATGATTCTTCACATCCCCTCCAAAATACTAGATCCCATTTTCTAAAGAGGCCGTAACGAAGCTGAGAAATTGTCCCACATTTCCTGAAGTTACTATTCTAGAACTCAGATCTTACTAAGGACTGGCACTGAGGTGAATGCAAGCTTCAAATTCTTCCCGGAGTAGCTATGTCTGCAGCCTGGGGAGGCCCTGGGATGAGCAAGACCACAACCCTCCTCTGGGACAGAAGGCCACTCTCAATAGGTTGGACCAGCAGCCTGCTTTCTGTTAGACTGAGTCCAGCCAGTTGGATGCCAGAAGGGTAGAAAAGCCAGAGATGGCATGGGAGGAGAACGGGCCTCCCACTGGCAGGAGACACAGTATCTTTTGTGGCACCAAAATCGAATCCAAATTTAAAGCTGACACACAGGTGGAGTGGGAAGGCTTCTGTGGTCTGATGGGTTCTCTGAGGCTTTGCCAACCTAAAAATATCTACACTACCCACCTACCTAGGACATCCTTCCCTTCCTACCAGGCCTCCAGTTCCTACCATTTGAGTTGCTAAGGTCTCAGAGGACAAAGAATGGGGCATAGTTCCCAGCAGGTCACCATTAAAGGAGATTTCCTGGGAGTGAGAGAGAGGCCCATGAGTGGGCCTCTTTTAGCACAAAGAGCTAGTTCTGCAAGAAGCTCAGAGCAAACAGGAGTGGCCTGCTTTGCAATTTTGCTTCCTACTGAGACACCAGTCACTCAATTCATTCATGCTTCTGTGACCAGGGGCTTGCAGCAATTAGGTAGTAGGCTTCGAAGAAAAAGTAGCAGGACTACAAGAAAAGCACCAGATTTTGCCTCTGTTCTGTAGTCAGTCCTGTTTAGGTTTGACTCTTCCCTGGGGGGAATCTGAGAGCAAGAGAGAGAGAGAGAGAGAGAGAGAGAGAGAGAGACAGAGAGAGAGAGAGAGACAGAGAGAGAGAGAGAGACAGAGAGAGAGAGAGAGACAGAGAGAGAGAGAGAGCTGTTCTGATGCACGGGACAGCGTGGAGTCAGAGTGATCCCCAAACGTGGCTGGCCATGCTAAGTGTTGTTCTTTCCCAGGATTTTCTCCACTTTCTCCTCTCATCCCTTGGCAAATTCCAGAAGGAAATAGAAAAACCAGATTTGTCAGGGTCTGCCATGCGACTAAGAAGTAGAGGGGCCGGGTGATGGTGGTGGTGATGGCACACACCTTTAATCCCAGCACTTGGGAGGCAGAGGTAGGTGGATTTCTGTGAGTTCGAGGCCAGCCTGGTCTACAAGTGAGTTCCAGGACAGCCAGAGCTATAACACAGAGAAAACCTGTCTAGGGGGGAAAAAAGGAGGGATGAAATATTGGGGGATGTGGGAAGTTAACGGAGGAGAATCATAACCCTGTTGATTGATTCATTCTGTCCACCATGTTCCAGCGGGCGTGAGCTTCTTTAGCTCTGTTGTGAGAGGCTGGAACGGAGGAGAGAGATGAACAGAGTGGGTCAGAGGGGAGCACTCACTGACAGAAAAGTCCTGCGGAGCGGCAGGGTGATTAATGATCTCAGACTTCGAGAGTAGGCAATGGCCAGAGGAGAGGAGGATAGTGTTGGTGGGGTTGGGAATTGTGTTAAGGATTTATACCCTCTGGTGTGAAGGGAAGGCTGTCTGAATACTCAAGAACACTGTGGACTGGGATCAGGGTGAGTACCTTGATTCTGACCAAGTCATCCACTCATTTATTAGTCAGGTATGCATGGACAGGATTGCAGAACCCAACTGAAGAGATTGATTAATGTCAAGCCGTTCTGTGATTGTCTTATCTGAGCCAGACATACCTCAGTCGTGAGGGGAGGGAGAAAAGCGTGCCCTTGAAGCAAATGGATGCTCTCATTGTCAATTGCTCTGGCAAAAATTTAATTGTATGCTGGCTCTAAGGATGTAAAGAAGATATGTAGGTCATCTCTTCAGCTAATGCCCCAAGGCCAAGACAGGCCTGGGATGTATCCAGCGTGAGTACGTTGGGGCACCAGGAGGGCTGTCCTTTGTCAAGCGAAGGCAGGTTGGGAGCGAGGCAAGGAATCTGATCCCAAGGTTGAGCGTGATCTGATGTGGGATGGCAGTTTTATTTGTAGTTTCCATCATTTTCTTTGATTAACCCAGGCTTAGAGAAAAGTTCCCCTGCTGTCTACAACTGGGCCACAGTGACACTGAGGTGGCTGAAGGAAGAGACCTACTTGGGATCAAGTAACAGAGCAGTGAGCAGTGTCCATTCCCCGAGGACATCGAAGTACAGTCAGTAGCCACTGTAGGGCAGCTGTGCCCAGGGGCACAGCCCTGAGGGTTGACGGATGAGGCAGTGACTGGGAGGAAAAACAGTGAAGCAACCTCGTAAACTTCTTTCTAGACAAGTGTGAGGCAGAGGAAGCTCTCTGAAACGGCACGAAGGTCTCAGGAGGCAAGGGTCTTAGGTCACTGTGGTTGGAGTTCCCCTTTCCTGTACAGCAAGCATGTCCAGAGCAACCTGGCATTATATTGAGCTTAGTGAGAAAGATGATGAGTTAGTCCTCATTCTTGATCCTTCCCTTCATAGAGTGACTTGGCCCTGTCCACCCAGGTGTCTGAAACCAGAATCCCCTGAGTCTTGGGCTCAGAGGGACTGCCTGCTTTCCTGTGCATTGTTGGTGTTGCCAAGCCCAGGGCTGAGTGCTTTGTAAGGTTCAAGACTGTTTGGATCAACACTCTGATCTCCCAGACTCCGAGATACTTAAGTGGCAGGATCTGCTGGGGAGGAGGGGGATCAGATGTGTCTCTTGGTAAAGGGAGTACTTCCTGAAAGTTGATAGCAGAGCATCACCAACATTCAGAGGCTATTACACATTGAGTCTAAAAATGTCCCCTGAAGGCTTCAAGATAAAACCTTTAAGGCTTTGTCTCCAGAGGTTATTGAATAATGGGGACTTTAACGTTATCAGTGGATTAATCCATAGTAAATGGGCTTTTAGGAGGCAATGCCTAGTTGGAAGAAGCAGGCCACTAGAATGTGCCTTAAAGAGTTTATCTTATTTCTAGACCTTTTATACACACCTTCTCTGTTTTCTGACTGCCACAAGGTGAACCACTTCGGTCTTCCACAGAGTTCCCCTCCATGAGGTTCCTTCTCACCATTCATGAGCCCAGAGGCAATGGAGCCAAGTTTCATGAACTATGCCCTCTCAAGCTGTGAGCCAGAAAAAGCCTTTCCTTAAGTTGATTTTCTCAGGTATTCTGTCTCAGCTACAGGAAGGATGACCGACAAAATCTGAGAAAAAGGAAATGATCGTGTGGCTGAGACTCATACTAAACACCAAGATCCAAGCCCTGGTTCTAGCCCTGTGGTCACAGGCACATTGCCGAACCTCTCAAAATTCTATTGTCTTGTCTCTAAAATAAAGACATTGATGGCATGTGCTCACAGGGAGCCAGGATTAAATTAAGAGAGTCAGTGTTGAAGGCTTAGCTCTATATATGGTACCTTTAAAATGCTCCATGGATTACCATTAGAAGAAGAAAGCTTTTTATCTCAAAACTTTTGGAGTAAGGGTTGGTTTGCCTCTTTTTCTGCCTCAAAGTATACACACATCCTGTTGGATTGATTCTTTTCTTTTTTTTTTTCTTTCTTTCTTTTTTTTTTTTTTTTTTTTGAGACAGGGTCTCATTCTGTAGTGCTGGTTAACCTCAAACTCACAGAGATTCACTTGTCTCAGCCTCCAAGTGTTTGGATTAGAGACATTAGCTACCATGCATGGCAAGATTTAATAGATTACCAAGTGTGGTAGTTTGAATGTAACTGGCCCTCATAATCTCATAGGAAGTGGCACTATTAGGAGGTGTGGCTTTATTGAAGTGGGTATGGCCTTGTTGGAGGAAGCATGGTCAGGCTTTGAGGTTTCCTGTGTTCAAGACACTGCCCAGTGTCTCAGCTGATTTCCTGTTGCCTGCAAGATGTAGGACTCTCAGCTACTTCTCCAGCACCATGTCTGCCTGCACCCCACCATGATAATAATGGACTGAAGCTCTGAACTGTAAGGGAGCCACCCCAATAATTTTTTTCCTTTATAAGAGTTGCCATGGTCATGGTGTCTCTTCACAGCAATAAGAACCCTAACTAAGACACCGAGGAATGGGAATATGCTGTGTCAATGTTCTGTTCTCCCATTTCTCTGAACTCTAGTGCCTTTACCGGTATCTCAAAGAGTGATATGATTCTGTTATGATACTCTAGGAAACATGTGATGATCCGGTTTTCTGTTGTCATATGACAAACTACCCCTAAAATCTAATAGCTTAAGCCAACAATTGCAAACATTCCATCTTGTGAGTTTATGGGTCACAGATTTGTAAAGGGCTCCACTGGCTGATCCTTCTGCTCTACTTCCTGTTGACAGAGGTTAGGTGGTGTTCTTCAGTTGACACACTGTGAGAGAGAACCCAAGGTGGCTTCATTCACATGTTTAATTCCTTGGTACAAATGGCTGGGATTCGGGGCTCAGCTAGCATCACCAAGTATTTACACATGTCCAGCATGGTAGTTTAAGGTAGTCAGGTTGCTTACATGAAGACCTGGAACTTCATGAGCCTGTGCAGTAAGAGTGTTACTTAGCTTCAGGATCCAGGACTTCAGTCCTACCATATGCCTCTAGTCAGTCACTAAAGTCACTAAAGCCACACAGATTTTAAGAGAAAGAACGTGAGACTCTCAAAGAACAACAAAGAATTTGAAGCTATTGGTTAATCTGCCAGTGGTAACAGGAACATACAGGCCAATACTTTTGATGTAACTTAACTATAACTATGGGAGTGGAGGGGTAGGAAAGATTCATGTGTTTATATCCTTTATAAATGCAGAAATTCTTTTTTTTTTAAAGATGAACTTTATTTAACTAACAAGATGGCTTGGCAGTTAAGAGCACTTGCTGTTCTTGCAGAGGACCTGGGTTCGGTTCCCAGCACCCATATAGTGGTTCACAACCCTTTATAATTCTTTTTTTTTAAAGATCTATTTATTATGCATATAGTGTTCTGCCTGCACACCAGAAGAGGGCGCCAGATCTCACTACAGAGGGTTGTGAGCCACCATGTGGTTGCTGGGAATTGAACTCAGGACCTCTGGAAGAGCAGCCAGTGCTCTTAACCACTGAGCCATCTCTCCAGCCCCATCTATAACTCTTGTTCCAGGGTATTTGACGCCCTCTTTTGACATCTGCTGGTATCAAGCATGCATGTGGTGCATATACATTCAGGCTGGCAAAACACTAAGACACGTAAAGTAAAAAAATAAATAAATCTTTAAAAAATAAGCACATAAACCTTATTATTAAAAACTTACAAATAAAAATAAGTTCTTGAAAGAAACCAGAAAGGCAAATGTTAAGATTAATCTTCGTATTTCAAAAATTACTGTTAAGAAAATGGAAATAAAACAGTGGTGGTGAGCTTATCTACTATGTACAAGACCCTGGGCTCAATCCATTACCTAAAATAGAAACAAGCAACCAAAAAAAACCCTCTCAACTTAAAAGGAAGTTCAGAGAGATAGGCCCTTCGATGAGAAACATATCCAGGGAGCAAATTACGGTAAGGTGCAGTTTGGACAACCACAGAAGAGGTTTCTAGAAGAACCCTTGGGGATAAAGGGAAGCTATGGTTTTCTTTTCTTTCCTTTTCTTTTTCTTGGAGGGGGGGGTGGCTTTTCATGACACGGTTTCACTATGTGGCCCTAGAACTCCTTCTGTAGACCAGGGTGGCCTCGAACTCACAGAGATCCACTTGCCTCTGCCTCCCGAGTGCTGGGACCAAAGGCCTGTGCCACTGCCACCACTACCACCCAGCAAGCCATAGTTTTCTAAAAACAAAGTTCCTTGTTTTGTTTTGAGAGTGGGAGAACATCAGTTACCCATAGGGGCTGATCACAGGAGCTGACATCATTTCCCCAGCTGAGACAGTCAACTGTTTCTGCACATCTGGCTAGCTGTCCTTGTGACTCACGTTGAAACTGCATTTTGATGGATGATATTAGGACCATTCCTGTGGTCAAGAAAGTCTTGTATGACAGGACTGGAGAGATGACTCAGAGGTCAAGAGCACCTGCTGCTCTTGCAGTGGACCTGGGTTCAGCACCTACTCACAACCATCTGTAACTCCAGTTCTAGAGCACACAACATCTTCTTCTGGCCTCTTTGGGTACTGCGTGGACATGGTATACATACATACATGCAGGCAAAACACTCAGATAAAATAAATGAATCTAGTAAAAATAAGAAAAGAAAACCTTGCTTGAAGATCTTCCTGTCCTCCTGGTTCTGTTTAGTCAGGGCTTGATAAAGATGACTCTAATTATATTCTGACAATCTCATCAGGATATAAACAGCTACAACATATTAGCAGTTATATATCCATAAACTAGAGAATTAGTACAAATCAATAAGAAAAATTCCATAAGAAAATTAAACAAATTAGTTGAAGAAACAATTCCCTGAACAAGAAATTTACTGACTTATAAATGTGTAGAAACATTCAAATTTTCTCTAAAACTAGAAACTAAAAATACCTGAAGATACATATCAATTCCTTCATATTAGGTTAATAAAAAAACTCTCTACTAAATACTGACACAGAGGCTAGGGGTAGGCATTCTCAATTAACATCCTGAAAATCAGCTTGATAAAGTTTACCAAAAACTTTTTTTTTTCCGAGACAGGGTTTCTCTGTGTAGCTTTGGAGCCTGTCCTGGAACTCACTCTGTAGCCCAGACTGGCCTTGAATTCACAGAGATCCACCTGCCTCTGCCTCCCCAGTGCTGGGATTAAAGGCATGTGCCACCACTGTCCAGCTTCAAAAACTTTTAAAAGTCATATCCTTTTCCTTTTTTTCTTGTTGAGAAAAGATCTGTCCTCACAGCCCTGACTGTCCTGGAACTAACTATGTAGACCAGGCTGGCCTTGAATTCACAGAGATCCTCCTGCCTTTGCCTCCTAAGTGCTGGAATTAAAGGTGTACACCACCATGCCCGACTTAAAAGGTCATATTCTTTAATCCTACTTGAGGAAATCTATCTCAAGGAGATGGTTATCAATGTACATATATATTTAAACATAAAGATGTTTATTTTAGTATTGTGCAACTTAATGACAACCAAAAGTAAATCTAGCAAAGACTTCTTGAATAAATTATATATCTTCACATGGAAAATATTATACAGCCATTAAAAATAAGAAAACCGCCGGGCGGTGGTGGCGCACGCCTTTATTCCCAGCACTCGGGAGGCAGAGCCAGGTGGATCTCTGTGAGTTCAAGGCCAGCCTGGACTACCAAGTGAGTTCCAGGACAGGCGCAAAGCTACACAGAGAAACCCTGTCTCGAAAAACCAAAAAAAATAAATAAATAAAAAATAAGAAAACCATCTTACTTGTCATGGAAAATTTTACAATGTATCGTCAAAGGAAAAGTGTATAATATGATGCCATTTGTCAAGAAAAAGTATAGATACATAGGAAACAACATTGGTGCTAGACAAATATCATTACTCTATTCGTTGCTACTTGAATGTAAATAAATAAATCTGCTAATTATTTCAATGTGACTGCCATGGCCTGAATTGTGTCCCTCCAAAAGAGGCTGGAGTCCGGTCCGTAGTTTCTGTGAATGTTGACTTATTTAGAAATAGGCTCTTTATGGATGATTAAATGAAAAGGGGGTCATGAGGGTGGGCTCTAATCCATTGTCTTTATAATAAAAGGGGAAAATGGACCAGAGATAGGAGGAATGTCTTGGGAAAATGAAGACAGAGATGTGCAGATGAAGTAGAAGCGAAGTGTGATGCTCTTTCGTATTTATTGATTTGATGAGATCTAGAATCACCTGGGAGGTGAGCCTCTGGACATGCTCATGGGAGATTATCTTGATTAAGTTAATTAAAGTGGGAAAATCTGCCCACTGTGGGTAGCACCATCCCCTAGGTGGGTTGTATGAAAAGGAGAAAGTGAGGTGAACACAAGTATTCATCACTCTCTGTCTCTTGACTGTGGAGTAGATATGGTGTGGATATGATTAGCTTCCTTGGGTTCCTGCTACTGTGATTTCCCCACCATGGTGGACTAACCTTAAATTGTGAGCAAAATAAACTCTTTAAGTTACTTCTGTCAGGGTATTTTTATCATAGCAACGGATGAAATAAATTAGACACCAAGGAATGCCATTGGAAGGGTTAAGATTGTAGGAAGCTGGGGAAAAGGTAGGAAACACATTCTTCTTCCAGTCCCTGAGAAAGGAACCAGCCCTCCCTCGTATTTCTGGCCTCTAAATCCTGAGACAATAAATTTTTGACCTTTGAGCCACACTCACTTTCTGGAAAGATCCAGCAGACTAAAACAGATTTATGACTTTGGTCACCCGATAAGGATGCCTGGCCTACACCTGGTATAATCAGTCTTCTTGGAACTGGGCATGAAAAGACTGGACCAGCAAGACTGAAAAATCAAGGTGGTCCCAAGGCAGCCATGAGCCCTCTGAACTGAGAGAGCTGGAGACATCTACAGGGAGCGGGCTGGAGCAGAGCAGAAGCCCAGCCGCAGGAGGGAGATCCTAAGCCCAGAGCCAGAGAGAAGCTTTAGACTTAGAGTCTCTTGGAGTTCAGCTTCCTTAATGCCCAGAGGCACTTTGTGCTTTGCAATTCTCCCTAGAGTCTACTGCAGCCTTTGATAAATACCCACTTTGTCTGGGTCAGCCAGAGTCATTTCCATTCCTTACAACTCAAAAAGGATTAATTAGGGCAGAGAGGAAGGAGATAGCAAAAATAACATTGAATCTTTCCAGGTAACAGTTCTTATTTCATGCTAAACCTTTTCCTAGGTTCTACTGTTCCTACAAGGAAACCAATAAGGTATTCAATGGAGTAAGCTAACTAGACTAGTTCATATTCTTTTTTTTTTTTTTTCAGAAATAGTTTTTGAGAGTTTCCTGTATGTTAGGTGCTGTCCTGGACCCTAAGAAAGCAATGAAGAAAACACCTGAGAACTTAGTCCCGAGGGCAATGATAAGGAAGACCAAGTAAACTATAGAGTATGTTAATTAGTGTGAAAGGTCATGGGAAAACCAAAGCAAGGGGGTGGATGGGATTTCCAGGTCAGGGAGATGGCTTCCCTTTTAAGAGAGAGACATCAAGAAGGCTTTTTAAAGATGTAATTTGAACTGGGTGGTGGCACACGCCTTTAATCCCAGCACTTGGGAGGCAGAGCCAGGCGCATCTCTGTGAGTTCGAGGCCAGTCTGGTCTATAGAGTGAGTTACAGGACAGGTACCAAAGCTACACAGAGAAACTCTGTCGAGGGGAGCCGGGGGGCAGGGGATGTAATTTGAACCAAGAAATGGGAGAGTTGAAGGCAGCAAGTCATTTGAATATGTGGGAGAAGAGTGGTCCCGGAAAGAGGCCCACAGCTGCAGAGCATCCGAGGCAGGAGCGTGGCTGGCATATTCCAGAAAAGGCAGGGTGGTGGTGGACTCTAAGCACAATGAGAAAGGAAACAAGCAGGCAAGATGTAGGGAGAGGAGGGCGACAAGCCGACCATCTGGAGGCTTGAAGGTCATTTTGAGGACTTTGGGTTTTTTGATTATTTATCTGTTGGAGTATAACAAAAATTTCAAAACATGGTGGATGTTTATTACCTCATGGCTTCGGTGGTTCAGAGTCTCTCAGATCGTAACCAAGATGTCAGCAGGGGCTTTATTCATCTGAGAGCTCTTGGCTAGGGCCAGAGGACCTGCTTCCAAGATGGCACACTCAACTCCTTTGCCTAGCAAGCCGGTGCTGGGCATTGGCAGGAGACAGCTCTCACCACATGGCCCTCCCGGCAGGTAATATAAGAGATTTCACCAGCAGACCAAGTTTCCTCTTTAGTGAGTGATCCGAGAGAGAATAAAATGGAAGCCTCAACGCCTTTCATGACCTCGACTTAGAAGTCTTATGTGACGCAGGCTGTTTTGCGATATTTGATTGGTGACTGAAGCCAGTCCTACTCAGAATAAGAAGTAGACAAACAAGCCTATGACTTCCAAGCAGCCAGAGTCATTAGGGGCCCCTTTGGAGTATGAGCATCACAGTTATTCTGGTACGATGATAGACTTCATGTAGGTCAAGGGAGAGAATTCGCTGAGTTCAATTGCTTCCCTTTACAGAGTTTATCTACATACAACGGAATTCGGAAACTCAGCATTTCTCCAACTTTGACTTCTAAGGAGCCTAACCTACGGTGGTTGTCTTTAGGCCACGCAGACCTGCTTCTGATATAAGGTTTGCTCGCAAAACGAGCGACTCTGGTTGAGGATCTTATAAGCAACACACACCAATTTTAGTTGGCCTGAGATCAAATCAATAGAATTTTCTGGAAGGTATCTACGGTGTGTCACAGAATCTGTGGAAAGACTGAATTTACCCAACCTCAAGAAAGGCGGGAAACAGCCGGGCGGTGGTGGCGCACGCCTTTAATCCCAGCACTCGGGAGGCAGAGGCAGGCGGATCTCTGTGAGTTCGAGGCCAGCCTGGGCTACCAAGTAAGTTCCAGGAAAGGCGCAAAGCTACACAGAGAAACCCTGCCTCGAAAAACCAAAAAAAAAAAAAAAAAAAAAAAAAAAAAGGCGGGAAACAGGCTGTCTCTAGAGACTTCAGAGCCCGAGGCTCTTCTCTAGGTACCATTCCTGGGACTCTGTTACCACCCACCCTTCCTCCTGCCGTGGTTTACATAGGTTTGTTCCTCACAGGCTTGTACGCTGGAGTCATGGTGCCTGAGGTAATAGTATTGAGACTTAGAACTTCGAAGGGGGAGGTTCTAGTGGGAAGCAAATAGGTCATTGGGGGCATGGCCTTCAGAAGGGACCAGGCTTCTATCATGGGAGGGAATTAATATTCAAAGAACTGGATTGGTTCCGGGGGTTAGAGCATAGACTGTCATTAAAAAAAAAGTTCCATTGTCTTGGTTTTCTCTCTTGCTTCCTCTCCTGTCACATGGTACCACCCTCCTCCTCTTCCTGTCTGTCTGTCTGTCTGTCTCTCCCCCGCGATAGTTAATCTTGAATGGCAGCTTGATAGGATTTAGAATCAACATAGAAACAGATTTCTGGACAGGTCTGTGTGAGATTATCTAGATTAGGTTAGCTGGGGCAGAAACTCACCCTAAACGTAGGAAATATCGTTTCATGAGCTGGAGTTTTGGAATTAGTAAAAAGGAGAAATGGGAATGAGCTTAGGCATCCATTACTCTGTTTCTGATGGTGGATTCAGTGTGACCATCTGCCTCCTGATCCTGCTGCCCTGCCTTCTTTTCCAAGACAGAGTGTCCCTAATATACTCTTATCCCCAGCTGTGACACATTCACCATGAGACCCTCATCAGACACTAATGCTGGTGTTATGCTCTTAAAGGAAACTTCTATTTATTCTATTTTAATATCCTCCCTAGCCAGATGGTGGTGCCACACACCTTTAAGTCTAGCACTCAGGAGGCAGAGGCAGGTAGATCTCGGATCTCTGTGAGTTCGAGGCCAGCCTGGTCTACAGAGTGAGTTCCAGGACAGCCAGGGCTATACAGAGAAGCCCTGTCTTGAAGAACAAAACAAACCAACGAACAAAAAATAAAATCTCTGGTCTTGGGTGCTTTCTGAAAGCAACACAAAACAGACTAAGACACCATCGTTATTCTTTTCAAAATGTCCAAGTTCTCTGTGAGAGGGTGTAATTGAGGCCCCACTCGACCTAGATCAGTGACCTATGGGTGGAGAGGAGGTGGACTCATACTCTCCTTTAAGGGTTATATTAAGGAAGTTCCCAGACAGAAGAGAGTCGGGGGCTGAGTGGCCAGCCAAAAAATGTCTTCTATAAAGCTCATAGGCATATTATGCTTAAATGATCATTGTTAAGCTTTGTTATGAGACAGCTTTGCTCTTTGTATTAACATGTACGTGCGTGTATTTATTTTTACATAAAACTATTTTATTATCATACCTAACACAAATGAACAAAAACGTCATATCCTTTGTTATCCATTCAAATTTAAGATTTCCTGATTATGTCACAGCATATTTTTAAATTTAATTTAGCTTCATTCCCACTTTCAATTTCACCTAGCACTAGATCACTCCCTAGGAGGTATTTTGTCCCAAATGATGTGCAGGGGACTCACTCTTGGCAAGAAGATGGGACCCCAGACACCTGGCTCTTTAGCCATCTGTAAGACAGTCTTCCAGGTGATTTACTCTACACAACTTTAAAACATCCCATCAGATACTTGCAAAGGTGAAAAACTCCATCCTCAGAGCTTTAGGATGTCTCTTCATTTCTGGGACAGAGAAACAGCTGAGTGGGTGAGGCCCTTACCCACAGGCCTGACAACCCGAGTTCAACCCTGAAACCCACATCTAGGTGGAAGATGAGTACTGACCTCACAAGGCTGTTCTCTGACAGCTCCCGCATGCATGTGCCCATACACATATATCATCCATGCACACAATAATAATACAACTTAAAAAAATAAAAAATAGCATGTCTTCATTTTGTATGTAAATAGGACTTTATATGTATATATATATATATATATATGTTGTCTGAGACACATATACGTGAATGTATGTATATTCATATGCATGTGGGCATATGTGTGTACATGTATGTACATGTTTGCTTGCACATGTTAAATCTAGAGGTTGACATTGAGTGTCTTTTTTTTTTTTGCCTTCCGAGACAGGTTTTCTCTGTGTAACAGCTCTGGCTGTCCTAGAACTCACTTTATAGACCAGCCTCAAATTCACAGAGATCCTCCTGCCTCTGCCTCCCAAATGCTGGGATTAAAGGCGTGCGCCACCCTTGCTTGGTCTGAGCGTCCTCTATTAGCACACTCCACTTCATTTTTGTCTATTTTAGTCACAGAAGCAGAGCAGCTAGCTTGCTAGTCTAGCTTAGCCGGTTGGCCCTAAGGACACCCTAGTTTTGCCTCCCGAGCATTGGGGTTACAGCCGAGCTACCATGCCTGGCTGGCTTTTACATGGGTTCTGGGGATCTGAACTCTGGTGTTTGCACTTATTTGGAAAGTACCTTAGCCACTGAGCCATCTCCACGGCCTCGTAAGCAGAGCTTTTTAAATGTGATTTTTATTATATGCTCAATGTATAAAACTGAAAGTTCTTAGTAAGTTGTTTCGTTCAGCTCTGTGTCTGAGCTGTTCACCATTCTGGAAAATCACATCCCCGACAGCTATGCTGCTCACGGCAGTTGAGTCTCCAACATGCTTATATGAGTCTTTATTTGTAGCTGTCTCGTTCATAGTGATTTTACTTGTAGGACATTGTATCTGTCTGTTATGTCATGCTGTGAGATCCTCCCCGGCTTGCTACATATTTAAATATACCCCCAAAGTTTGATCCCTTAGCCTCTTCTTAGTCTCTGCCTCTCTTAGCTCTTTGTTTAATCATGCCCAAACACCCAAAACTCTAGCTGCACGTCCCTTAATATCCCAGCATCCAGGTTTGTGTAGAATGGGCCAAGAGGTGACTATAGGTTCCCTGGGCAGCCCAAATAGTTAGAAAAAAAGCATGAGGAATGTCCCTGTGGGTCACAGCAAAATGGGGCCCAGGAGGAACCGTCTAGTGGCCTCTCACAGAAGTGTCACTGTGGCGGTCACTCCTGCCGCTGTCATCCATGGGGAGGCTTTTCACTTGCAGCTTTCCATTGCAATTTGTTCCCTGAGCACCTCCACTAAGCCAGCAGTTGTTTACGGCATTTCAGAGCTTCCGGCTGCACCCCAGCATCTCCATCTTGCAGGTATCAAAGCAGTCTATGAGAAGGTCAGACACTAAGAGATCATCCTAGAATCTCCACTCGGCTTCCATTAAAGGCTACAGGGTCCTTTCTAAGTCCAGGCAGGTATCCTGTTTCTGTTCTCTTGATTTTTTTTTAAATGTCTGTGAAGACTTGGGAAAGAAGCGGGCCAGAAAGAGCTCTGGCAGGGTAATAAATGGCTCCGATGTAATAATTTGTTGCTCTCCTCTTAATTAAAAGGCTCTCCCCTAAATGATTTGCTGATCACACAAAGAGCACACACTGGTTGGGTGAGGCCCCGAGGCCCAGGGAAATCTAGCCTGGGAGAAGCTGGATAAAGAGGTATCAGATGGTGAGACGATGCCCACCCTGTGCACAGCTGATGACTTGGATCCTTGGGAAACTGACTCTTTTCTAGAGCCCGACTTTGTCTGGAACCTCACTCAGTCACTGGCTTTTTTTTTTTTTAATTCCCGAGATCAAGCTATCAATATTATTGTGGCTTTGCACTCAGTTGCTGTAAAGACCCAATTGACCTTTGGGAGTTTTCAGATGGCCTTTGAACCATTTTGAATGTGTGGTATATCACTTGATATATGGGAAGGCAGTGGGAGATTTGGTTAGGGAACCATTACTCCAAACATGGTGTTATCAATATCTGCAGTTATAATCAAATGACACTATTTGATAAGCTCCCCATTTCTCCTGAACCAGCTGCAATGTATCAGTCCCTGTGACTAAAATCTACTTGGCAGAAACGATCATACTGGGGCATATTTTCAAAGTCTCAGATGTAATTAGGGCACGCTATTGATAAAGTGCTAGCCGAAGACACGGAGTTTGAGGTGGCTCATGGGGGACTGGTTGTGTTAATATAGAGACTCTCCTTCATTACGGCTGAGAGTTACACAGAGATACCCAATTCCATCACATTTTGTGTTATTTTATTTATTTATTTATTTGTTTGTTTATTTATTTATTCATTCATTCATTCATTCATTCATTCATTCATTTATTTTTGGTTTTTCAAGACAAGGTTTCTCTGTGTAGCTTTGCGCCTTTCCTGGATCTCACTCTGTAGCCCAGGCTGGTCTTGAACTCAGAGATCCGCCTAGCTCTGCCTCCCAAGTGCTGGGATTAAAGGCATGCACCACCACCGCCCAGCTTCCATCACATTTTATCGAGAGACTTGTCTGGCTCTCCTTCACTAGCTCAGCCTTGTTCATAGGGTGCCAAAGATCTTGTCATCTAAGAAAACAGCCTGTCAGTCAACCAAGTTCTGACAAACAGTAAGCTCTCAAACTAAAGGTGTAGCTCAGGGGTAGAGTGCTTGCTTAGTATGCAGCTCTGGGTTCGTCCTTAGAGTCATGAAATAATAGTAATAATAATACTGTTTTAAATATTATTTCATTCACTTAAGCAAGTTTTCCTCAGCATTTGCACTTGTATCAGATGAAATATTCTTGTATAACCACCATTCCCCCTACTGCTTTTGGGTGTCAAATACCCTCAAGCTTCAAAGTCCAGCTAAGATACTATTTCATCAGCTTAAACTTGTTCCGTAGTCCCTGTGTACTCATGATCAGAGCTCCTCAAATCCCCATAGCAATTCGTCCATCGTTCTTTGTGGATTTTTTTGAGACAATACTTTCACTTATATACAAATAGAGGAGGATGGGGCCTATAGCAAGTTGGTGAGGTCCCTGAGAGAGAAGCGTGGGATTGCCTATTTAAATGGGAGCAGGGTAGGGGCAGGTGGGTGTTTACTTCCATAATCCAGAAATAGAGACCGGTGCCAGAAATCTAAAAGGCTTTGGGTGTTTGCTGGAATGTGTATCGTTAAGGGAGAATAAGCCCACTTTTTCTAAAGCTTACAGAAGAAAAGTAAAATTAAAACTCAAATAATATCGAACTGATTGCGAAGAGGGGGCTGATTTCCTGGAAGCCAGTGCTAAGGACCAAGGAAGTGATCAGAAGGGATGCTAACACTCTTTCCCAAATGGAGCTGAGAGCCAGTGGTTTTCTATTATTGCATCCAGGAGTGGGAGGTCCTTTCCTGTAAGCTACCTAGAAAGCGTTTCTGCTCTTCACTGCTCTATTAGGATAATTTACATTCATGATGAATGGACCCATTCCTTCCCGAATTAGTCTGAGTGGCTCCATCAAGTGCAGATGTGAACAGTTCTGTTTGCGGCAGAAAGCCGTGTTGCACCATTACCGCCCTGACATCTGAACCTGCAGCTCGAGCTGCCTCTGGTAGCTTCCTCCATGGATCTTTCTTCAGTGGACAGAACAGATCTGAGCTTGCAGAGCATCTGGAGTGGACCCTAACTAAACAGAATCTTCTGAGAGGGAGAAATGAAATGCTGGTGTTAGAAAGAGAAGGAGTTACCTTTTCTCAGGATCCGTAGAATCCCACATTTGGGTGGGGGTTAGATGATGTCTGAGTTATAGTGGAGACAGGGTGCAGGTCCTAAAATCTCCCTTGCTCTTGAAATTTCTCAACAGACTGGCCTCTTATTTATATCTATTGAGAACTGAGCTCTAAACTGGTGTGGTGGCACAAGCCCTTAATCCCAGCAGGCAGAGGCAGGCAAAGTTCTGTGAGTTCAAGACCTGCCTGGTCTACTTGGTGAGTTCCAGGCCAGGCAGGTATACACAGTGATGCCTTGTCTCAAATAGCAACAAAAAGAGTTGAACTCAGAACGGGGAGCACTTCAACACAGAGCAAATAATTTATGTCTACACTACAGGCAGGTGAGATGTAGATGAACAGAGAAAAAGGGAAGGATAAAATGTTAATAAATGTAAAAAAGAGGCAAAGCATAAAGGACCAAGGAGAGAGGGACCCTGAGAGAAGCACTTTGTGTGGGGGGTGGGATGGGGGTGGGGCACCACAGAAGGACACATGTGGGCATCCATGGGCCTTGTGGTCTCCGGGGATGTTGTAATTGGCCAGTGATTTCTAGTCTCATGTTATATTTTCAATTCACATCAGATACAAACTGAAAAATCTCTTAGGGAATTTCTTATAGAAGTAAGGGATAAAATCCTATCAAATGCTGGGGACTCACCTCTATTGTAGCATCCACAGAGCAGCATACTAGGTCAGCAGGAGGAACTGGGATATCTACGATCTAGTTTAGACTCCAGTGTTCTCTCTATGCTTCAGCAAGCTACTTGCCTTCATTCTGTCTTCATTTTCCCTGAATAGCCATGAGAAGGGCATCATTTTCCTGATTTCTATGTCTGTAAAGAAGCTGCTTTCCTAATGTTAGGAAGAACAATCTGTAAGAAAGTTAGGGTGCTACCTCAACTTCCTAAGGCAATCTCACATCTATCGCCGTCAATAGGAGAGATACATACTTGGAGGATAGCTCGCAGCCCAGGGCCAGTGCCGTAGGATTCAGGCATATAGTCAGACTTTCTGGGATGGAGCAATGGTGCCTGAGTCTCTCATTCAATCCCCGTTATGAGATGTCAAGAGGTAGGATTGTCAAGAGGTGAACAGGGCTCTCTCCTCCCGGGTAGAATCACCCATGCGTGGGATTAATGGGCTAGCAGGTTACCTGGAGGGCAGATCTGCTGTAAAAGCCATTTGGTCTGGGTTTCTCTTGACCCCTGCCTGTCTCCAAGGAGGGATTCTGACCCCTGTGCACAGCCTGCCCCGTCACCTCAGTACTCTGTCAACCAGAAGACCCTCACTAGCGGTGGGCCTGTACTGTGCAAAGCCACCCTCTGAGCATAGCACAGCCGTTGCTGTCTTTACCGAAGCAGCCATGATCACTCATAAGAGACCCACGCAAGCTCTAGTCTGTTGATGCTCCCGCGTAGAAGGAGGGAGTAGGGAGAGGCATTAGACTTGCTCCTGAGATTTCAGCCGCCCCTTCCCGCATCCCGCTCCCAACTGTATATAATCCTGTTCCAGGGAGGCTAGAATAGCCAGGAAGTAGAAGGTTAAGTGAAGGGAGAGGACTCCGTCTCTGCAGCTTTGGAGAAGTCAATCACCCACTGTGGAGTGAGGCTTTCGGGTTAGACAGGTGTTTAGGCACCACTCATATTCCTGTAAGTAGACCTCTTTCCTTGGATAAGGTGGATAAGGTTTGTTCACATCTCCTCAGGAGAAGTAAGGCAGCAGCCTGCCTCTGCTTCTGGGGCACAGTGCTTAACTGCTGTCCTCCTTCGGGGTCCACGCCATCTTTCCCAGCCACCTTGAACTGGTCCTCTAGGGCGTCTCTCCTCGACCTCTTCAGGTCCTTCATGATTCTCAGTCTTCAGTTTCCTCCTCCTCCTCTTTCTTTCTGCTCCACCCCCTCCGCTAGATCTGGAGTTTTATGAGGCGAGTGCCCCATCCTTTGGCTCTTACCGCTGCGGTCCTGATGCTTCACCCATGGTGTAGCCCTGGAGTTTTCCTCAAGTGAAGATATGAATGAATGGATTTTTTTTTTTTTAAGTGAAAGTGGCAATATTGGAGGAACAGAAAAAGTGACATTTTACAAGTGGAAGAAACTTGGAGCAGGGTGTCGAGGGGGATGCTTTTGGCAAACGATGTGTAACGTTGTCCCAGAAAGGGGGGTGAGGGGGGAGTGCCAGATTTGAGAGGGAGGCTTGTGAAGTAACCCTAGCTAGGAAGCCCAAACACCCAGAGCGGTGAAGATGCTGGGAGCGGCCCCGAACAGCAAGCAGCCCCTGGAATGAGCACTGTACAGAACCTGCAGCAGGTCCTGACATTATTCCACTTTCGAGTTCGGGGGAGGGGCCTGGGGGAGGCAAACAGGAGCGGAACTGCCAGAGTCGGTAATTAAGTCCACCAGAACGGAACAACCGCTAAGGAAGGTGAATTTCTTGCCTTATAAACCTTCCCAGGGCTCCTCTGTGCTTTGGATATGCAAATGCCTTTGCCAACCGGCAGCACCCTGGGAACGAGCGGCCTCCTCACAGACCCAAACCCTTGCGTCTGCGCCTGGATCTCATAGCAGTGCTCTTGGTGTGATTAACCTGAGCGGTGGCGTGCCCTTGAGGCGGCTGTCAAAAAATCCTCCCCGAAGACTGCCAAGCCCTGTTCTAGGGCACTGGAGGTGGGGGGGGAGGGAAGCCCAGCATTTACATCACCAGCAGGAGGCTCCCCAGGGAGACTTTAATCTCGTTTAGGTGTCCAGACACAGGCCATTAGGCAAGGGAAGGCATGCAGTGACCATTTGTACATCTAATTAAGTCCTAGAAAGAACCCTGCTAAGGCACCTGCCTCTGGCCTGTTTAATCAGGCCCAGCTGACCTCTCTGGGCTTCTGTGTCGTCACCCCTAAGGGAGGAGATGGATACCTCCTAAGGTCCCTTCTGATTTCACCTTGAGGGTCAAGAAATGAAAATTACAGAGATTCTCTGGAAACGTATCCGTAATACCGCTCCTAGGTTTTCAGGTCCCTGGAGTACACAGGGGGAGAAATTAATAATTACAGACTGGAAAGAACGTGAAGTAGACACAGCAGGTGCCCTCTAGGGACCCAGAGTCCAGGACAACCCGGAGAGGATATAGAATCCCAAAGGACTTGGGTTAAACCTCAGAATGACAAACACGTCTTCGGATCCTTTTGTGATTAATGCCATTTTGTGCCTGTTTTTCATAGTAAGCAAATGTTTCACTAGTCAACGGAGGGAAGAAAGGAAGGGAGGAATGTAGGGACAGTGGACAGAAGGGGCAGAGGGCAGGGGGAGAAGGCTAGCAAGAGAGGTAGGGGCCACTGATCTCTGCATATAAACACCAGACTGAGTTTGGTTAATTTATGCCCCTCTCCTTCTGTGATGGTTAATCTTGATTGCCAACTTGCTGGAATTTAGGATCACCATGGAAACAAATCGCAGGGCAAGTCTGCGAGGGAGTTTCTATATTCGGTGAAATGAGGTGGGAAGACTCCCCCTAAATGTGGGTAGCGCCGTTCTAGGCATTGATCCTGGACTGAATGAAAAGGAGAAAGTAGCCTGAGCATCCGAATTCACCGCCCTGTTTCCTGGCTGCAGATGCGACGGGACCTGCTGTCTCAAGCTCCTACAACCACACTTTCCCACCGTGGTGGACTCCACCCTCAACTAGGAGACAAAATAAACCATGCTTTCCTTAGGTCACCTTTGTTAGGCATCTTGTCACAGTGATGATGAAAGTAATTAACAAACCTTGGCTCCAAAATAAACAACACGCTAGAGAGCTAAGTGCCATTCATAAGGGTAGCAGACTCAAGATTTGAGAATAACAAGACTGGGAATATAGCTCAGTGGTAGAGCACTCATCTAGCATGTATGAGGCCCTGGATTCGATTCCCACATTCCGCCAAATGGGTGCATTACTTTTATGTCATGGGGAACACAATCCCCAGCAGGAACAACTCAGGGAGGAAAGACGTTATCTTAGATCACAGTTTCAGAGGGTTCAGTACATCGTAGTGAGGTGTGGGGTGTGGGGAGGGTTCGGCCCATCAGCTCATCGTGGTGGCAAGAATATATAGTAGAGGATGCTCACATCACAGCAGATCAGGAAGCAAAGAGAGTGTGACAGGAACCACCAAGAGCCTCCTATATAACCTTCAAATCCCTCCCTTAGTGATCCAGTTCTGCCAGTCAGGTCCCACCTCCACAGCTTCTCGAAATATCAACATCCGTGAGGAATGAGCACTCAGAACGTCACCCCTCTGGGGGACATTTCAAAAACACAATAGCAAGGTCAAGGCTACTCTAGAAGTTGTGTGGCAGAAGCCAAGGAATAATCTACTGTTAAAGATGACACTGGGCTACACAATGGTCCCATCCCCTGCATCCTCTTCTCTTGTATGGATCCCTCAAGATTAAACGCTTGGGCTGGAGAGATGGTACAGTGGTTCAGAGTGCATGCTGCTGTTGTAGAGGATCCAAGTTTAGTTCCCAGAATTCATAATACCCCCCCCCCCACACACACACACACTTAAAAAAGTAGGGGCTGGAGGGATGACTCTCGCTAAAAACACTTGCTGCTATTGCAGGGGACCCAGATTGGATTCCCAACACCCACATAGTGGGCCACACCCTCATTTGGAACAAAATCATGTTGTTTTCTCTCTTGTAGTAGGACAGGCCCACAGAATAGAGGAAATTGGCTCAAACCAATTGCCAAAGCATGCACAAAATGTGCTTCCTTATGAGCCAACCTGGATCTGCCTGAGGGCCTAGCAACAGGTGTTGTCAGAGTTCCTGATCACACCCAGCCAGTGAGGAACAACCATGCAATGCTACCAGATTAGGGCATAGCCTGGGTGCTGGGAAGAGGGTATATAAGGTCTTCCCTGTTATTAAATAAACGAGTCTGCAGTTTGCCTTCAACTGACTCCTGGTGTCTGTATCATTGATTCCACACCTTCTCACCCCTCTCCCTGAGGGAGTCGTTAGGATCAAGCAACACTCTCTTCGGTGGCAATGAGACTACATTAACAGTCTACTATGCTGTGCCCTCTACAAAGTCAGGCTGCTGGGGGCAGGCAAACACGAGCTGGAAAATCCATGCTCTGCTTTAAGGTTTGGAACAAGGCTCCTTGTGGGTGGGTGGAGTGTGTCCCACACACAGGTAGCTATTATAGGATGATCTGTGTCCCTCCAAAATTCACATGTCCAAGATTTGACCCTCAATATGATGGTACTTGGAGATTAGACCAAGAAAGAGACCTTTAAAGTTAAGTGAGGTCATAAGGGTGATGATTTAAGAATACTAGAGTCTATGTAAGAAGTGGCCTCAGGGTCTGGGCTGTGGTGGTGGTGCACACCTTTAATCCTATCACTGAAGTGGTGGGGGAGGTAGAGGCAGGCAGATCTCCAAGTTCAAGGCTAGCCTGGTCTACAGAGCTAGTTCCAGGGCAGCCAGGGCTACACTGAAACCCTATCTCAAAAACAAAACAAAACAACAACAACAACAACAAAAAGAAGTAACCCAGACTGAGGAGGAAGCTCAATGATTAAATATTTGCCTAGCAAGTGTGCAAGGCCCAGGGTCCTATCCCCAACACCAAAAACCAAAGTCCAAGGGCTGGAGAGATGGCTTAGTGGTTAAGAGCAGTGACTGCTCTTCCAGAAGACCTGGGTTCAATTCCCAGCACCCACATGGCAGCTCACAACTGTTTGTAACTGTAAGGATTTGTTCCTTAATTACCTCATCAGCCTGCGATGGCGTCCCAGCCTAGAAAGTGGGTGGGCCCTCTGTGCATCTCTCTTTTTCCTTTCCGCTCCTTCCTTCCGTCTGTCCTCTCTCTTCCTCTCTGTCTCTGTCTCTCTCTCTGTCTCTCTGTCTCTCTGTCCGTCCCACCCCCCCCCCACCCCCGCACCCTCCCAATAAAGCTCTAAAAAGGTAACCATGGCCTGTGATTCCTCCTCCAGCACTCTCCTCTGTTGGCATGGCCACCGCAGGCGGAGGTTTAACCTACAGTAACTCCAGTTCCAGGCCTTCTGACATGCTCACACAGACATACATGCAGGTGAAACACCAATGGACATAAAATAAAAATAAATTATTAAAAAAAAAAAAAAAGAGCACTGACTGCTCTTTCAGAGGGTCTGGGTTCCCAGCACCCACATGACAGCTCACAGGACCAGACACCCATGGCAAAAACACCAATGCACATAAAATAAAAATAAATAAATTAAAAACAAAACAAAAACAAAAGTCCCTTTTTCTGAGAATCAGAATGACAACTTCAGGAAAGGAGCTAACCCTGAAATCACTCTTCAGAATGAGCTTTACTGGGAGAGCCTGGTGGCCATGGGGGTGGGGCTTGACTTCAACTTAAATCGAGAAAGCAATCAGAACACTTACAGCATCATTTCTGAGGGAGCCTTGGCATGGAGAAGAGGTCTGCCTTCCCTTGAAAATCTTTGAAGAACTACATTAGGAGAGACAGCTACCACAGTACAGCGTGATCAGGTGGGGTGGGGGTGAAAGTGAAACCTTTAAATCTCTGCAACTGAGGGGACTTCTGACTTCTCTAAGTTTCCAGAGGGTGGTAGGAAGTTCCCGGACATGTGGTTTAGCTTGGCCTAGCCTACCAAGGAGCCAGGCACTAGGTAGGACCAAAAACTTGCAGCTGCAAGGAGGAGCCCCCCACCCCCAAGCCACAGCATGCCTTCTTAACCAGCTTTTTGTTCCAGAGGGCTGCAGGGGGGCCATGGCCTGATTTCAGGGTTTGGGGTGGACAGGCAGGGGATGGAGAGAGGAAGAGGGAGGAAAGTGAGGAACAGAGAGAAAGGAAGAGAGGGAGAGAGAGAGAGAGAGGATGAGCTAAGTATGGGATCTAGTACCTTCTAGCTCTAAAACACAAGGTATACGTTTATTTATCTATGAATCATCTGTTTATCAGTGGCTATTTATTTGACACTTAACTCAATCCTGAAATAATGTTAATAGGGAAATGGGCTGCTTTTAATGAAATATATGACATGGAGCTAACTTTGAATTTCAAATGGCTAGTAACCCTTTTTAGTGCAGGTATGCCCCATGTGGTGTGTGGGACAGATGCTTGGAACAGTTGCTAAATCTGGCATTTATACCTATTCACAATCAATTCTGCAAATTCTGTAGCCATATGACAGAAAGACAGAATAGACTTAATATCTCTCTGGATTTCTTTACAATAATGCCTGCTTCATTTTGGGGGGTTTATAGACTGAATGTTGTATTTTTATTACATTTAAATTTATTTAGTGTGTGTATGTGGAGTTCAGAGGATAACTTGAGGGAGTCGGTTCTCTACCTCCAGTATGTGGGTCCTGGGAATCAAACTCAGGTATTTAGTCTTGGTGGAAGGCACCTTTACTCACTGAGCCATCTCACGGGCCTTATTGGATTTTTTTTTTTTTTTTTTGGTTTTTCGAGACAGGGTTTCTCTGTGTAGCTTTGTGCCTTTCCTGGATCTCGCTCTGTAGACCAAGCTGGCCTCGAACTCACAGAGATCTGCCTAGTTCTGCCTCCCAAGTGCTGGGATTAAGTGTGCCACCCCCTGCCCGTCTGGATTTTTTTTTTTTTTTTTTTTTTTTTTTTTTTTTGGTTTTTCGAGACAGGGTTTCTCTGTGTAGCTTTGCGCCTTTCCTGGGACTCACTTGGTAGCCCAGGCTGGCCTCGAACTCACAGAGATCCACCTGGCTCTGCCTCCCGAGTGCTGGGATTAAAGGCGTGCGCCACCACCGCCCGGCGATTTTTTTTTTTAAAGAGATAACAACC